>NW_009938161.1:28225-49013 GCF_000696875.1 Nestor notabilis | reverse complement strand
ACCTGGCCCTGTCCCTGGAGGCGGTGGATAGTCGGGAAACTGCGAAATCTGGGTCCTGGGCTCGGTTGCCGAGGGCTCGCAGCATCCAAGAGCCTGTTCCTTGGTGTATCCCATCTCTGTGTTGCCAGAAGTGCTGCTTGTTTTCTCTCCCCTTTTTCCTTTCCTTAACTTAATTTTCTGCTGCTGGACAGAGTCATGGCTACTTCCAGTTTACAGCTGTCCTCTTCCTCTGTTAAACGTGAGGTTATAAAAACCTCCAGATAGCATGTAGTTTTGTGCCATTAATAGTACATCTAAGCTCAAAAGAAAAAGCTGCTGCTTTGTGAAACTGTTGTATCTTCTCTCTTCCCTTTACCCCAGATACTTGTGGATCTTTCAGCTGTCACTTAAAGCTTTGTTGTGTTTTTTTATTCTTCTTGCTCTTTGTGAAAATGTAAAAAAACTCGCTGCAGAACTACAGTTATGTTTTAATTTGCTGTCAGCTTTAAATTTCTAAAAAGCCTTATTCCTTAAGCTATGGAGTAACTTCACTGAGGCAGCTGCTATGTCTTCTACAGGTTGTGTTAAATGAAAGAGATTATTTAGGGTAAGAACAAGCAGCATTAGTACATAGTGTTGTGTAACAGTTGAATGACACTGCAGCTAGCTTGTGTATGGAAAAGTGGTGCAAAATAATCTAATTGCTTACAGCAGGAAGAATTTATACTCCTCCCCCCTCCCTACAAAGGAAAGTATGTGTGGAGGTCTGCAACTTCTGGTGGAGAAGAAAAGAGTAACACGCAAAACGCTTGCTCTTGTACCCCTGAGGGTGTGGGATAGGTTTCTTTCTAGAAATGCAGCTCCATAGCAATACTGCAAAGAACTCCTTGCATATCTTTAAGGATCATGCAAAATAGGTGGTTTATGTGGTCAGGGCATTCTGAGAAGGGATTAGATAGTTAAAAAGGATGTGCTTTACTGAAGTATTTTTCCTTGGGAAATGCGTGTAGCAAACCTATCTTGTTGTGAAGGTGTACACTAGAGAAGCTGCTTGAAAAGCAAAGAAAAAGAAATTTGGTTGGTGACAATGATTTGGAATTAGCAGAGGGCTTGTGCTATTTGGGGACTTTATTTTTGGTAGCCATATACACGTGCATGTGCGTATAGATGTGGAAGATGTATGTTCTTTGCATTAAATAGCGCAAAGATGGATGTCAGTCCCTTCAAGCCACTCTGCGAAAGGCCTACTTTGTCTCCTGCTTTCTAACATCTCAAAAGTGGTGCAGTGATCTGACTGCATCAGTGTAAACAATATAGAAATAGTACATTAGTGACACCTTTGTAAAACAAAATGTCTTGATGGGTACCTAATAGCCCTTGTGACTTATTTAATTGAAGTGATTTCTAGCCCTTAATACTGGTGTATGAAAGTCATCTTCAAGACATCAGTTGGAAAATATTTAACTAAAAAATTTGCATGAGAATTACTTTCATAGACTCTTCTATAGGCAAATAATTGAGCACATTTGATAGGCTGGAGCAGCTCCTATATGAAGGTGGGCTGGGAAAGTTGAGGCTGTTCAGCTTGGAGAAGAGAAGCCTTCCAGAACCTGAAGGGGACCCACAGGGATGCTGGAAAGGGAATATTCATCAGGGACTGTAGCGATAAGACAAGGGCTAATGGGTTTAAACTTAAACAGAAGTTCAGGTTAGATGTAAGGAAGAAGTTCTTTACTATGAGGGTTCCTTTACTGGAACAGGTTGCCCAAAAAAGTTGTGAATACTCCATCCCTGGCAGTGTTCGAGGCCAGTTTGGACAAAGCCTTGGGTGACATGATCTGAGGTGTCTCTGCCCATGGCTGGGGGGTTGGAACTAGATGATCGTAAGGTCCTTTCCAACCCAAACCGTTCTATGATTCTGCACGCAAAGCATGCTGTGCTATCTACTATGGGCAAATCCTCATTCTGGAAGAAAAAGTTAAGAGTTCATTAAAGTTTACATTGAGTAAAAACAATGTCAGTTTTGTTCTGAAACATTGCGCATTTTAATTTTCTTGTTTTGTCTGTCCCATGCTTGCACTGGTGGTTCCTGTGTGATTATTTCAGTGCTGTGATCTATTTCACAAGTGCTAGCTTTACTGGAGCTGCCTAAGCTCTTACATGAGAAACTGTTCCAGCTTTCTGCAGCTGGTGGGTCTTGACCATAGGCTGTTCCTCTTGAGCTCCTGCCTCTATCCGACTTGTGCCAGTGCTGCTGCTTGAATATCTAAGTGAATATGGACTGAAATCTGGCTGAGAACACGTTTTTTAAAACTCCTTGTGAGCATTGCCTCAGCTGGATATATTCCCTACTCCAGTTCACTGTGTGACTACACAAACTTTTGGGACTGGCACAAAGGAAAAGAAACTTAAGTGTAGGAATGATCTACTTTTTTAAAAAGTAGCCTTAGGTGGATGAGTGTTTTCTTGTTTGTATTTTTTGTGTTGTGTTGGCAATTATGAAAAACAGATTTATTTTTTCTTTCTCTTAGAAGTATCAGTGTTTCTGAAACATGCCAAGAGCGAAAGAATTGTTTTCTATAGTGCAGTATACCTTGCAGAACCTTGTCCTACATCTTTCTTTGCAGTTGGAAGAGGTAGAACTTATGGCTAGTGGAAAGTATGCTGTTCTAGCTGTTACTACTGGGCATTGCTTACTGTATTTTCTAGTAATGCTAAAATATACATTCCTTTCCATATTAGACTTCTTAAAGCAAATGTATATGATGCTTTTCCTGCCTGTGATCTAGAACTCTGCAGCTCTGTTTCAACACCAAGACCTCTTTCTGCCTGTAAAGCTCAGTATAGATGAGTTATTTACAAGATGCCCAGTATGGCAGGAAAATATCTTTTGTTGATGAAGGTCATATAAACTTCTAAACACATGTATATACACCATCTCTAAATAGCAGGTTAACTTTCCATGTTGCTGTTGTGTATGCAGTGTCTCTGAACCACCTAAAGAGGTTTCCTAGGGCCCTGGAGGCAGGTTCCTTGCTAGACCTCAAAGGGGTGGTGTGCGATGAGCATATTCTTCTATAAATTAGTTTGATTCACATGAAGTTGTGAAATAACTGTTACGCCTATTCAGGTTTGAGCTCAGTTTGGCTACTGCGCAGTTAATAGATAAAGCAGGATGCTTTTCCAAAATACAGTACAGTAATGCTACCTGTGTTTTGAGGATTAAGTAGAAGTGGGGAAACTCCAAGCCAAACTAAGAAATCTGGGGTTGAGCTCTCATAAATGGGTAGTCTGTGTTCTTGGGCTTTCAAAAGTCAAAAGCTTTATCAAATTGAAGCAACAAATCATGACAAAAATAGGTTATACCTGGTGACTCTGCTGCCTTCTTCTAGTTTTGCAAGATACAAAAAAAGTCACCACGTCAATCTGGGCTCTGTTCTGAGGAGATTTTTATGTAAGGTGTAGTACCTAAAGCACTTGTGGTTTTGGGGAGGCAATTGATTAAGAGTGTAGCTTAGAAGTTAGATTGGCTTGGCCATGTTGGTGGTTTGAGAGTTCTTTTGGAGGTTTTGGTGTAGCTTTTAATGAACCTACCTGTAGCAGGAGCTTGGAAGTCCAGGGGTAGGTGACACTTGAGAGCTGTTGATTTGGAGGTGGCAATCTAGCAATGTTCCTTATAGCTGTAGCTGTGCCTTATTTACACAATATCAGTTTATTTTTAAGTACTTATTGAATTGTTTATAGTTGCCAAGAGCAGTCCTCTAAAGAAACTTCTTTTTGAGGTGGATTCTAGATTAAGCAAGCTCTTAAACCTTAGTGTATATTCATACGGATACACACAAAACCCCACAAACCCTTCTTTCTAAAACTGTGAATTAGAGTTGGAATTTAACATCGAAATTCAGCAATATGCTTGATTTGTTTTAGGAAATTAACCCCACATGTATTCAGTTCAGGCCTGAACCTATCTCTCTAAGTGATGCTAGTGTGTGTGAGGAGGTAGTTAAGTTTTTAAACATAGATGCATAATTAGGTTAGGCTATTACAAGATTTTTATGTGAAATCTGTAGTATAAAACCAGAACTGAGTGTGGTTTAATGCTTTTCCAGGTTTTTTTAATTGCTTGGTAACTTTACTCTTTCTGTATAAAAAGTTTGAACAGAGCTTTTTTCAAGACAGCACATGGCTAAAATTCTGAAACTTAACGCTGACTCATTTTCCCATCATAGCCTTTCCTTCCAGTCTCCATCTGTGGCATAATTTTTCTGGTTTCTCATAGGCCTTCAAAGCTAGCTTTGTGTAAAAGGTGTTTACAAGAAAGTTCAGAAGTTTTTCCTCCTTTGCCCCCTCCCCCCACTAACTTCAGTATTTAGATTAGCCCCACTGACCCTTAACAAGTACTTTCTTCCATGAATAATATTAACTTGGTGTAGGGTTTTTTGTGTGTTCTGTATGACCTTCTTCAGATGATTTGTGCTCCCACAAGCACTTCTGTCAATAGTGTTTGAGAAGAACTCAATCTTCTTAACTGCATGTACTCCAGGGTAGGAGAATATACCCTGCTGCTTCTGCTATAGCTATCCTTGCTCTTTTGTGGATGCCCCATCCCTGGCAGTGTTCAGGGCCGGGCTGGGCGGGGCTTTGAGCAACCTGATCTAGTGGAAGGTGTCCCTGCCCATGGCAGGTGAGTCAGAACCATGTAGTCTTTAAGGTTCCTTCCAATCCAAACCATTCTATGATTCCCTCTGAGAGGATCTAGATTACAGTCCTGCTGTAAATTTTGGAAAATGACCAAAACTATGGTAGGTGTGGTTGCAGCTGGCAGAATTCTGTCCTTAACTTTATCTTCCCTCTTTAATGCCTGAAACAGCTTGTGCTGTCACATCTCAGATGAAGAATAATACACCCCTGCAATAAAAGAAACCTATGATGGTTTTGATTCTAGCGCATCAAATAATTTGTATTTCAGATTGTTATTCTAGATTTCATTTTTGAAGAGAAGTAGAAAAAATGAAAGAAGCAAAAAAAAAAAAAAAAACCAAAAAAAAAACCACCACTCAAAAAAACAACAAACAACCCCACCAAAACAATGACAACAACAAAACCAAATGGGAGAGAGCCCAGCATGTGAAACAGGATGGAACAGTTGCTTTCCAGTGACTTTTTAGTTCCAGAAAAATTAGGTTTATCTGGATTGCCTGGAACAGTGTATGCTATATCTGCCACCAGTGATTGGCATCTAAATGGTTTGTGAAGCTGTAGCAGCTTTCTACTTGTGACCTTGGTCTGAGCTGGCATGAGGTAGTGTACTCTGAGGCTTCCTTTAGTTCTGTATTACAGGACTTGACTTGGATGATATTGTTTTGCATTATAACATTGTAATATCAGCTGCATTACAAATGTGATGTCCTTTTCAGTCCTGGGCTAGTTTCTGCTTTCTGTGATGCAACATGAGAAGTGTCTTCAAACTAGATCATGCTAGAGGGCTGTGTAGGGTATGCTCTCATTCCAGTTACTGCCAGCAACTGGTAATTCAGGGCCAGTATGAGCTTACAGTAAACTTAGAATTTTATCAAGTTTTCTATTCATGTTCACTACTGTTGTGGAAAGGACAGCTGAATTCTCTAATTAACCTCCTTATATGAACATACACTTCCTTATTTTTTGGTTTCCTTTCTAGTGTACTCTGTCTTCATCCTTTCTTTTTCTATTTTTTTTTTTCCTTTCCCCAAAAGAGCCTTTGTTTTCTACTGCTTAGATTTCTGCAACTTCTGAAAACAATTGTTTTGGACAGAATTGGCAGGTTCTTGGTTCTGGCAGTTGCCAGTCACTGGTGTTTTGTGATTCCTACTAGACAGTATTCAGTATTAAGGCTTTTTACAGTCTTTTTGATTCCAGTTGGTGAGCAAGTGTAGTTCTTCCAGACCTGTCTGTATTGATGCAACTTTAGTGTGGGATCATTTATTTATCTGATCATGTTTTTTGTTTATGGTTAACTGATGCTATGTTGTCAATTTGCTTGAGAAGTACCCGTCTGAATCTCTTTCTGAATGAACTTGCAGATCTGTTGTATCATATATTGAAACAGTGTGTGTGCTGCTTTTTCTTGACATACGCAAAATAGGCTATAGGAGCTGTCTTTGTAGAAGATGGTTCAGAGCAAAGTCTTGAAAGAGGAAAAGGCTCCTCTTCTTCAGACCACTGTCAGGGGCTGTGGTAGGGGAGACTGGGAGCTGAACTACTGTTCTGCTTTGCTTTCCGTATTGGCCTAGTGCATTACCTACTTTATTCCAAATGTTTCCCTAGCAGCAAAGGCTTGTCCCCATCCCCGGTGTGTACACTCACATGCATGTGTGCTCTTTGGAGAACTACTTATTAGGTATTTCTTGGAACAAGAAGGAAAGAAGATGATAAAGTGGATGGCTTATTAAAAATCATTTATTCCTAAGCTAATGACTTTGTATCTAGAGCTTCTGAATAGTTTTTGGTTCCTGTTTGTTGGATGTGTGCTTGGGGAGGACAGATCTTTAAACTTTCATCTACTTTGTGGGGGAATGAAAGGATATGGAAGAGTTTCCTCAAGATGTCAGTATGTGAACTGTTTTTGTCTTACTGAAATACTGTAGCAGAGAAAATCCTTTAACTCCTTCTTTCTTCTGTAGTGTGAAAAACTGTGTTCAAGATGGTGCCTTATAACTTCACATAAACTGTATTCATCTGTGTATGATCCAAATGAAAAGGTAAGTAGTATAGTGCATGTTATTATTAACATTTTACTGTATTGCTGATACTTGGCTTTTAAAGCTGTCTTCTCCCCTGTGCTGCCTCTAACAATGGTAGTAATGGTAGTTCTCCAAGTATAACCCGTGTAGTCACTGGCTCAATAGCATGTTTTTCTTCCTTTAACTAAGAAGGAAGTTGCTTTTGCAGTGTATTTGTCAAGATTGGGTACTTTAAGGGCATACCTTTTAAAAGGTTGGATGAGTGGTTCTGAGCTTGGGAAAGTTACAAACTGGCCTGAACAAGTTATAATTATGGAAACTACTATTATGTATGGTGTTGGAGGTATAAGCCTGTTGAGAGACCCAGGAGCAAGACTAGCTGAAAGCCTCTCATAGGAAAAAAAGTATGCAATAGTGGCAGAACTGTTATATGATCTGACATGGGGGTGGGAACTTTAGAGCTTGCATGAAGATGGGCCTTTAAGGCCTGCAGAGAATAATAAACCCTAATCTTGGGATTTGTGCAGTGGCAATCTAGTTTAGTTATGAGCCAAGAAAAACTTTTCCTGTGGGAGATTGTCTTGGCATGGCCTCTAAAGCAACACACTGGGGAAAAATAATGTACCTGAATGTACACTAGTACTGAAAGGCAAGAATGCTGACAGTTCAGGACTGATAGGCTTTCCATTATATACCAATGTAGAAGCAATTAACCAAGAGTGAAACAGTATTAGAACACAGAGGAAAATAGCATGTGCCTAAAACTGTGGCTTAAAAAGAAGGCTTCTGGAGAAATCTGTATTTTTAAGGTCATTGCTTAATCAAGGTCCCTTTCCTTTTCTAAAGGCACAGTTATGCTTAGACAATGTAATTGGGCATTTGGTTTCTTTTAACTAGGAGCTATGTCATTCCAACTAGTGGCTAGTACAGATAGTTTAAGCTTTTTTCTGCTTTTTCCATTCACTGTTCCTTCCACTGTCTTCATAAAGACAACACTTTTGTATGAGACCTTTTAAAGCTAATTAGTGGAAATGACATAAGAAATGCTGCATCTTACTTCAAAGCAGCATGTGTTGTTTTCCTATGTACTGGACTTGAGGCTTGTCTTTAAATAGCAGGAGCAGGAGTCCGGTCTCTTACTGTTAGTGTTGTTTATTGCAGAATTAGAAAATTAAAACGAATGTCAAATATTAACATCTTGATACTTAGTTTTGCACTGTGACCATACCTGAGTAATAAAACAACTCTTGTACCAAGAACTATGTTGATGAAGTATTTGAGTTGTTAAACTTTTCAGTGCCAAGTGTTTGGGAGCTTTATTTCATTCCCCCTCAAGTCTGGATGCGTAAAAACTAAAGGTACCCAGAATGCTGAAATTCAGATTCGGGAACCATTTGCGTGAGCATGTTTGAAACCTTTCAGTTTTATTCACTGGGATTTTAGATCAGGTCTCCAGCTAAATAAGCTCTCCAAACAAATTGCTAGGTCCTGTGATGGTGGTGTAGTATTTGTACCTCTGGTAATTCAGCTTGCTTAAGGATGTGTTAAGTGGGGCGTGGGTATGCCTGTATTCTAGGTGGTGGGGTGTGCATTCCTCAGCAGAGCTGGCTGAGTCTACCATATAAGCTTGCTGCAGCTCTTACCTGGAGGGTTTTATCCCTTAATTTCTGCATGTTGTTATCATGTGGTAGTATTTTTAAACTGGTTGTGTGATGCCAGCTCAGTCCTGACTTTGAAGTAAATCTGCTAAAGGACATCTTGAGTATGTTTGGAGTAGGAGAGCAAACAGTATATACCCTAGTCTGTCAATAGCAGTTCCTGTTGGGGTTTTGCAGTGTTCCTTCCTCTCCTCTTGCACCTGTGTTCCCCTCTCCAAATGAACTAAGAACTGTGGGGGTAATAAAGAGTTTAATGGTTGCAGTAGCAATACTTCTTCTCCCCCCCCCAGTCCATGTGAAAAATAGCTGTTTGGTGTAGGAGAGGGAGAATAGCTATTGAATGTCTTGGAATACGGTTTGATAAAGCTGATCTGGTATGACTTGTGGGCTGCCCTTGAAGGGGGGAGTCCTGCTGGTTCCTTATCCTGTTTTTTGATTTGGAGCATGGGAGGCAGAGTAGGACTGTTTGATTACTGCATTGAAGTAATGTGTCCTGAAGCTGCATCCCTACTCGGTCTGATGCATGGAAAGCAGTGGGGGTAAGTGTGTAAAGCAGGATTGTCTTTTTCAGTGGCAGTCTGTATTTACAACCAAGCAGCTGCAATATCGAAGTGCACCTGTGCATTCAGTAGCAAGGCCAGAGACAGCAATAACCCTTACTCCCAATCATGAGATTTTTATGCTGGGCAACTCTGTTCCTCCAATACTCTTTCTTAATGGAGAGCTTTTTGTCTAGGGTGTAAGGCTTCTTCCCTTGTGACAGCTTGTAGTCTAAGAGCTCTCCAGTGTAAAAGGTGACAGCAAATTTCAGGGGAGTAGTAAATTTGATTTGCTGTTCTGTTTTGCTTTCATTGCTACATAGTATTGAATGTATAACAGTGTCATGATGGCAATGCAGGATTTTGCCAGGTTCCTTGCAAGAGGCTCAGCTGCAAGGAGGGGCAAGGTTGGTACAACTCAGCAAGCATGCCTATACAGGGTCGAGATGTTGCTCTTTTGCTCCCTGTGACTTAGGCAGAGAGGAACCTCTCTTTATGATTGGAGTGTGTTTTAAAGATCTCTCACAGGAGACTGGTATTATATTCCGGGTCATCTGATGTTCAGAGGTACCGACTGCTATACCTGTCAGTGTGTCTCTTTCCTGGACTTGACTGGCTCCTAGAGCCTGTATAGAGTTCTAGTTTCTGCACAGTGTGTGGTAGGGAGATTCAGGCAATGCTGGTGTGAGTAGTGAGCACCTTTTTCTTCTGCACATCTGTAAGTGCTAGGTAGATCTACTATAAGATACAGTTTATATGCTGTATCATCATTGTTAAATCAGCAGAACGCTTTTAAAATTAGGTGATATCAGAGTTATAGGCTCATGGATAAACCAGGTTTTTAGTGGTAGTGGAGGGGAAATGCATGTTTCTGGAGGGGAAAAAGCTTGTTTTGTTCATCTTTCAAGATTCTTATTGTTCTTTTCCCTTTAGACTTTTGAAAAAATCCTTATTGCCAACAGAGGAGAGATTGCATGCCGAGTAAGTATGTAGTCTTAAGTCTTTTTCTTAAACTTAAGTTAATTCTTAAACTGTTGGTATTTTCAATATTGATAACTGTCATCTTTTATATGGTAGGTCATCAAAACGTGTAAGAAGATGGGGATTAAAACAGTTGCCATACACAGTGATGTCGATGCCAATGCTGTAAGTACTGCTTGAATTCAAATGGCAGACGTGTTTCTTAGTAACTCAATCTTCTTGATTACTAGTTGTGGGCATGTTGGCAATTCTGAAATGTCTTTGTATATGTCATTTTCCTCCATGTGCTTAATGGGGAGGGTCGAGAGGATTGGATAAGTATTTAGTATATTTTTTTTTTTGTGTGAAATCTGTGTTTAGCTTGTGTAAATGTTAACCTTGCTATTTTCCTGGATTAAACTGGGCAGTAACACCTGGTAGATATGTGTACCAAGTGTAAGAGTGGTAGCGAAACCTAATTTTTTTTTCATGTACGTAAATATGCTAAAACTGAAGGATGCTGATGGATATTTCTATTCCATCCTGTGTATATGGTGTCTGCTATTAGGATAAATGGATTTGTATTTTGACAGCACCAAACAGCCTTGTTCACTGGCATGAAGTAATTCTGAAAATACACTAAAAAAAGCTGTTTTTAAAAAAGAAAACATGTTCTTTCACTAGTCTGTAATAGACTTGAGAAAATGAATTGGTTTTCTCTCCAATATGTCTGGATGGCTTTGTTTCTTGCGTGGATTCTACTATGAGCTGGAGACTGTGGAAAAAATCTGGAAGTAGTGAGTGAAAACCAGTTGAAGAACTTATTGAGGGAATAAGAATGACACACAAAAGTAAAACTCATCACCTTAGAGAAGGGAGTACAAATAGTGCATTACAAACAGGAAACAGAAAATGTCTATCTGCTTCAATCTACAGTGCTGTCTTAGTTTTAAACTCGGTTAGGGTCTTTAATTTGTAATAGTTCATAGAAGAAAGGAAATCTAAGCTGGTATCTCAGAAATGCATTAATGTAATATTTAATGCTATCTTCATGAAGTGTATTAAATGAGATGCTGACATTTTGAGTTCAAGGACTAGAGAGGATGCTCTAAAATGTTGTAAGGATAAATAGTGTTTGCTTAGCTCTCTGGATCTTTACTTAAAGATCCATCAGACCTATCTGTACAAGGTTAAGCATTAGCTGTGTGCACTGAAGAAGTTCCAAGTACATAAAGGAAAATGAGAGGCTACTCGAAACACTGGTTTTTGTGCTTAAAATAGCTTAAACCATGACATGGTATTAAGTCTAAGCTACTTTTTAGCCTAATTATAAATTGCTTATGCCTACCATACATTCTTTTATCATACCTTGGGTGCCTGCACTGGGAAGTAAGTTAACTAATGTCATCTGTCTTAATGGCTTGGATACCTCCAGTTACTCATTGTGGGGAATGACTTGGCCATTGCAGTGATGTGTGTGACTACCAGTTTCGATGATCTTGATAGATGAATCCAGATGCCAAATTCTTCAACTTTGTTACTTTCCGTGAAGTAACATGCTTGCCTTGTGGTGTTCATTTGTGTTCAGGTTCCATCAGCAGCTACCTTGTTGGTTATACCATTGGTAGCAAAATCTCAGTCACTCTGAAATCAAATTTGGGAGCTGATGCAACCTAGCAAAGGAACCTCTGTCCTCATGCAACTAGGAGAAAACTGTCTGCTTAGTGGTGGGATGCTGCAAAAAAGTTGTGAATAGCTTTACGATTTTGTGCATGACAGGATTGAGCAAGATGTCTTTCCTTTAAGACTTGTCTCACAAAGGCAATGAGTATCGTGGGCTGCTACTGTGATGATGGTCATTGAACCAAAGGCAGAAATAAATGTTAAGGTATGCAACTGAACTAGTTGCTCATCCCAAAGCTGTCTGTCTTTACTAAAACTAGTGGGACCTGGTTTTAAGTGACTAGGGTAGGTAGGGATGATTTAAAAAAATAATTAAGTTGTTTAGAAATAACATTAATTGCAGTAGCTAAATTTTCTGTTTAGAACATAGAGTAACCTTTAAGATGTAGTAATAGTTCATTACATTACCTGTTATCTGTGTAGCTACTTGGTGAAATATGAGTAGCCTGATACTCTTCATACTAATTCATTTTTACAAATACAACTGTGAAAGGAGGACAAACCAGACAGTCTCACGTGTCGCTGGCTTTTCTGTGTCATACTGTTTGAAAACAGAACTGAAATTGAAGTGAAGCAGGGTTCCTTGAGCATGCTCACTAAATTTTTAAGGGGGAAATTCCCTAGTCCTAACCATTCTGTGAAATTGGGAATGTGAAATTGAACAACCTGCCGAGAGCAAATAAAGCTTACCTGAAAAGGAAAACCAGAAAGAACAAAATACTGCTTTGTGCTCTTAATTTAAAAAATGGCCAAATATCTCAAGGATTTCTATAGGTTAAAATTAAGGTGATGGGGAAGGGAATGTTAACAAAACTTAAAAGGAGGTGGGTGACTTCAGACTTTTGGGTGCTTGTATTAATACGAAGTTAAACATAGCTGAAAATGGTATTAATGGGCATTGGATTACATTTACCTTTGTGGAGGTGAGAGGGGGGTATGTCTGAAGTTTTGTGCTGTGGAAAAGAAGTTGCTGTTTTAATAACTATCATGAAATAAAATCATTGTGGTGGCTGGGGAAAACAGTCTGAGACCACCATAGATCATATTGTTGCTTGAATGGTACTGAGTATGTTGAGAAAAGTAGGTCATAATGGATGCTTTTTAGGGTCTTGAAAATCCTGGCTAATACTTTTTATTACATGTGTTATTTTGGGGAAAGCAGAAGAAAGACATTGTATATTGTTCAAAATGCCTTTTTTTTTTTTTTTTTTCCTTTTTTTTTCTTCAGAGTTCAACTTGCAAAACACTAATTCTTTACACTTGGATAGGTAAAGTGGGGAAGGATCAATAGAACTTGGATTATTATCTTTTTTTAATTAAAACATCTGGTGGGATTATTTTTGGGATGAGAAAACAAGCAAAGAACTTTCAGCTGAACAAGAGTAATCATATGTACTTTTTCCCCCTGAACTGATTGGAATAGAAGGTTAAGATGAAAGAGCCTCCTCAACCATAAATGTAACACTGATGGTGCAAACATTGTCAAGGAAAGCTAGAGAACTATTGTAATGCCTAATGTAATCAGCTAAAAGTATGATAAATGAAGAACAAGCTTTCACTAATTGGACCTGAACAAAAGAAGGTATAGCATAAAGCAGTGAATGAGATATAATTTTACTTGGCATTTTTTAACACAGCAGGGATTCTATAGCCATACGAAGCAATGAACTATAAATGACTGAAAAAATCCCATGGGAAAATAATGTAAACTACTAAAACTTTACCAAGTAGTGGACAGTTTGTCACACTTCTTTAATGTAGGGATTTTCTTCTGTCAATCACTTAAGACTTCAGGTATTATTGTATTTGTATTAAATTGCCTTAAGCATAAGCATCTCCAAATGTTTTTAGCTTTTGCAGATATCTTGTTTTGCTAGATAATATAAACCCAAAAATGATGCAAATGTTTTTATTGGTGTAAAAGTAATTGCACAGGATTCAGCTGTTCTCCAGAAAGGGCAGTCTTCTGAGTGAAGGAAAATGGAGAAAATAAAATGACCTAGAAATGGAAGATCTATATTTATTTCCTAACTTTATTTCTTTCTTTTAATCTTGGAGTCTGAGGGAGTATTTCAGAAAAGCTGTGGGGGGAAATGTGATTTAGGGAAATGCTGATTAAACTTGTAGAGTTCTATGCCAAGTCTGTATGGAGCTGAATGAATTTGGGTGAACAATTTGAACTTTTTGCTGAAACAAGACTTCCCTGTAGCTTAATGGGATACTGTCAGATTCTTTTGTTCTTAAGAAATCCAGTTGGCAAAATTAAATATTGTGAGGGAATTTGGTGTTTAAGTTTTAATCTTAAAAAAAAAAAAATAATTAAAAAATAGATTGAAAAATGGAAATTAATCCAAAACTGAGGAGTTTTCTTTACAAAGAGAGGTCTTGAAGTTTGTCCAAACTCACTTTTTTTTTCCCCCCGGTTTACTTCTTTAAAATAGGCAAAGCTTTTTATGTCACCTGCTATAAAACTAGAAACTTAGTTATTTTGACAGGTCACTGCCTCCCAATGGCGCTTCAGGAGTTTGTGCTCAGATAACTTGTGGCAAGATCTGCTCAAGTACCTATATGAAAAGAAAATGTTAATATTGTAATGGCTTGTTTAATCACATGATTCCCAGACCATTGTCTAGAGTGTACAGAATGGCCTCTGCCTCCATGTACTGTCTGGAGAAATTCACTCTTCATAAATGGTGGTGTTCGCAAGGCATGCGGAATAGGAATATGCCAGATCACACCAAGGAAACATTAGGATCAGGTTTGCAGTTGGTGTTCTGCTCTTCCTCCAGTGTATTAACCTTTGGTTTCAAAACCAGGACACCATGTTGCTTATTTCTTCACAAGAGATGCTAGGTGTGATGTTACTATCCTGTCCCCTTGCTTTGTTTAGTGAGTTACTGAACAGTTGTGTAAAGCATAAGAGAGATTAGTGGTGTTCATCCTGTGAAGACCCAAATACCTCTGTGAAAGGAGCGTGCTTTTGTTCAAAATTTTATCTTGCCTGCCAAGTGTAGTCTGCTTTTTCTTTTTAAAACTGTACTTCTAAGCTGAGTGGGTTGGTGGAGGGCACAGCTGATGAGGAAGTAATCCATTTGCATTGCTCCTTATAACCAGTGAAAGCTTGATCTGCAATTTTAAAAGCTGGGGGTGCTCATCAGAGCTCTAGAGTCCTCAAGTTTTAGCCTGCTCTCCAAAGACCGGCTGTACGCTTTATTTGGATGTTGTGAAATGCATATATGACCTTTGGATTGGGTCAGAGTATTTAGTTTGGTGGCTAAACTGAAATATTGCTTGTGTTGGATTCTGGTTGAAACTCTAACATTGGGTAGGAAGGGTGTAGAGTAGAAAGCTTTGAGCATCATGCTGCAGCTGTTTTGGGAATACTTCCTTGGAGGTGGGAAGTATCTGTTGGAAAGAGGGAATTGAATTCAGATGTCTTGACCTTTGTGGGGAGGGTTAGTTAATTACCAAACTGTTTTAATAGAAGATTAATGCGTGGATGAAAATTAATTTCTTGGCATAAAGCTCACTGGGGGAGGTGGTTGTTGTCAGAAGCTGTACTAAGTTATAGTTGGGGTAGGAAAATGTGGAAGCCCAGTCAGAATTTAGTTGTGACTTAAATGTGCAAGTGCTCAGTGCTGTGAAGAGTGAAGCAGTGGTTCTGTGCATTGACAACTGTCTGTTGCTGACAGCTATCTACATCAGTAGGTAGTATAGAGTAACAAAGGTGTATCTGTAGATACATTGCCCCAAGAAAACAAGTGGGTGTACACCTGTTGTAGTCTATTTTGGTTATGCTGACCTCTCTAGCCTTTCCTGCTGCCTCACCCTCTTGGGGACGAGAAGGTTCTTGGACCCCTTTTCCTTTGAGGCTCTCTGGCTGTCCTATCTTCTAACTGATTTCACCCTTCACCCAGGACCTTTTCGTGGGGTGCAGTCCTTCAGGAACAGACTGCTCCAGCATGGGTCCCTCATGGGACCAAAGGTCCTGCTAGCGCAGGCTTCCCACAGGGTCACAGCCTCCTTTTGGCATCCCCCTGCTCTGGTGTGAGGTCCTCCACAGGCTGCAGGTGAAGATTGCTCCACCATGGACCTCCATGGGCTGCCTCACCATGGTCTGCACCACGGGCTGCAGGGGAATCTCTGCTCCAGCACCTGGAGCACCTCCTACCTTCCTTCACTGACCCTAATGTCTGCAGGGCTGTTTCTCTTGTGTCTTCTCACTCTTCTCTGGCTGCAATTGCTTTTTCACAGTAACTCTTAAATATGTCAGCAGAGAGGTGTTACCACCGTTGCTGATGGCTTTGCCTTGGCCAGAGATCAGTCTGTCTTGGAGGCTGCTCTCTCACATCTTTGAAATGCCCCTATTGTGAGGTTCCTGATGCCTGGAAGGAGGTGTGAATATTTTGGAAGCCGTATCTTGTTACATAAAGTATGAGAATACAGCTGAGAGCTGTGTGAGTTTATTTTGGCAAATCATGCCTGGCTAATCTGGTAGCCATCTTTGGTATGACCAATTCCAAGAATGAAAAAGAGCAGTGGATGTCACAGAATGGTTTGGGTTGGAAGGCACTTCTAAAGTTCATCTAGTTCCAACCCTCTGCCATGAGCAGGGACACCTTCCACTAGACCAGATTGCTCGAAGCCCCATCCAGCCTGGCCTATTACAAATACTTCTGTCCATTAACATAAATTAAACAAACAAGCCAAACAACCAATGTCAATTACCTTGGCTTTACCAGGGCTCTTACTGGTCTTTTGTTAGTATCTTAGTAGCTAAATTTGTGAGCTAAACTATGAAGTGAGTGAAAAATGGGATCGGCTCTTTATAGGTCCTATCCAACCTCAACTATTGTTCACTTTTTTTTTATTGCTATTTAAAAAACCCACGGGGTGGGGGGAGAACTCATGATCGTAAAAGCAAAACAGACTAATTTGTGTTATGTTGTCAAATGGGCAAATACATGATTAGTCAATAGACTGGCTATGCAATGTGAAAGAAAAACTATCTTGCCGTTTATGGCATCATATTTGATGAGGAAAGGAATGCATCTTCACAGATAACTCGAATGCTTATAATGAAAGTGTGACCTGTTTCTTTACCTGTGGGATTTTAATTAAACTTCTTGTCATCCATGGCTGAACTATCAGATTCAGGGAAGCTGTTTTTTAGTGAGGGTTTTTCTTGGCATATATAATTACCGAAATACTGAGGTGATTCTGAGGAGCTAAAAAAAGGTAATACTGAGAGTATGTGTATGTAAGCTTCCAGTCGTCATCTTAATTTAGTGGAAGTTGAGTGTATAATCTGAAGAATAATGTCCAGAAAGTTAAATACTAGCTCTTGTTTATGGCAAACTTTCCTACATAATTTGCTGATCTTGTTTCATGTTTTAAAATCCTACCTATGGTGCTTGAGCTGCTTGAGAGCTCCAGTTTGACTTTTGAGTGATGGTTTTGTTCCAACATGCTCTTACTTAGCTCTTCTGGATGCTGTTGCTGGGTCAGTATTGGAACTGTCAGTCTCTTAGAAATGATCCTGAACCCAGAAAAAAGTTAATTTGCTGAGCTTGATTTTTGTTTGGCTTGTTCTTGCTTAGTAAGTGAAGGAGTTTGTCTGGAAGAAGAGCTAACAACCAACAACTGTGCTGTGTGGGGTGGCTGCTGGGTACTACATCTTCCAGCTGTTTGGGATATGAGATAACAAAGGTGGTTGTATTGCCTGGCTAATGTTTGTGCTCTGTGGAGGTGAGAAGCTGGTACTTTGAAAGTGCTGGAAGTGTTAGAGACTAACAGGAACACAGTCTTTGTGAGGGGAGATGGTGGTGGGGCTAGATGGGAAGCTGTGATAACAAGTTTTAAATACTGTGACATTCTTACAGCATTAGGGCCCTGACAGGTCGTTGCTCTGGTGCAGGGAAGTTTTGGTGCTGGACGCCTACCCAACTTGGCCTGTTTGTTGGTGTCTTCCTAGGCTGCTCACTTACACCATGAGAAACGATTCCAAATGCCTTTGAATGTGGATGACTTCATGCTGCTTTCTTGTACCTCTTTAGTGGCTGAAAACCCTGTGCATGTGGGAGGGAAGGGACAGTAGTTGAGGGGTTGCCTTTGAGCACTGTTGCCTGATGAGGCTGGACCCCAGTGTCCTGAACCTTCCTTTTCATAGAGAGTGAAATGCGAGAATGCTTGGGCTTGGGAAGCCCCACTGTCTGCCACAGTGACCAACTGCTGGGACTTGAGAAACCATAGCTGTTTCTTTGCTGCTTCTCTTACGCTTTCAGCAAGGTACTGCTTTTCTTGCTCCTAACTTTGATTGATTGAATCTTTGAACCATTTATGTATTTGCTTGTGTTGTTTACCTTGTTAAGCATAGCAAAATCTTCAAGAATGGTGGAAACCACTGTAACATCTCTAGTACTTTTGGTTTGAGAAGCCTTTTTTTTTTTTTTATAATTTTTTTTAATGCTGTATGTAAAAATAAATGCAGCACTTTGTGAATATGTATTCAGTCAGTGAATGCTGAATTCAAAGCTTTAATTTTGCAAGACCATAGTACTAATATTGATTTTTTGCTATTGTATTTTGTCATTTTAATGGTGATCTTTATCTTTTAGATCAATGTTGGCTTTTATTTAATAAAAACAAGAGTATGCAGAGGGTCTGTAGCTAACTTAAATATATCAGTGTTTTCTATAAACATATGACTATAATGTGGGGGAGATTTTAGCTGTATGAATGACTAATTTTTTGGTAGTGACCTGAATTTGAATGGTAAATGTGACTTTTATTTTTTGCAATCTGTATTTCACTTCTACTTGCTGAGTATTTTGAAGTTTTCAGAATCAGCCTTGAAATATGGGTTAAACAGCCTGAAGTTTTGTCATGTGCTGCTGGTTCAGTATCTGTGGAGCTCAAGACTGACAGATAAACTTGTAGGCTGTAGACTGCAGTAGAACACTTGTTGACAGCGCTTTCCTATTTACTTTTTCCCGTTAGAGGAAATACAGTACTTCTACTGCATTTCTTTTCTACTTAAAAGGAAGAGGTAAGATTTGTTTGTCCAACTTGGTATTTGCCCAACAATAAAGTTTATTTCTGTGCCAGCTTTTTTGCTCTTTCTGCAGAGAATTTTCTTTTACAACTTGGCTAACAAATGTGTGTGTTGTGTTAATTAATTGATAGCCTAATTTAAAAAATGAACTGGTGAGATTCAAGGAGTGACACTGCTGTGTTTAAAAGATTGTTTTTTCTGTAAAGCAATTGTCATAGCCCTAAAAAAGAAATGTAAACAAAGTTTTTTTTTTATTTGAAGTTATGCCTTTTTATGAAGGCTTTCAATTGCTAGAATTTCAAATATGTCTATCAGCTGAACTAAAGCAATCACTGTTACAAATTTCTGCCCTCAGGCTTCTGGGAGTAAAGCTAACACATTAACCATTGTTGTAAATTCATTTTGCAGGCAAGCCTGTGTATACTTTGAACCAATATTCTTTCTGCAGAAGGAATTTGAATTGTATGACTTGAAGCAGTTAAGCCAACAGTGGCCTTCTCAAGGCACAAATAGTCAGATCATGTGCTCTTTAAGAAATTAGATGTGAGGTATGTCTGGGATGAAGGCAGCTGTTCATTTTTGAAGTGAAAATGAAAACTTAACATACTCCTATATGAAGTTTATCGTTGAATGGCATTTCTAAAATTTTGTAACTTTGAAGCTTGTTTGGAGAGAGATTTTTCTGATCTGAGTTGCTTGCTTCCTGTCTGTCTTAAGTGCTCCACTTGTGTAAACTAAAGCAGCAATTTTAGTTATTTGTTCCTCCTAGCAGCCCTTCCCTAAATCAAGGAAGGTTACACTGGAAAAAAACCAACCTGCTTTCGCTCATAATTTTTCCCTGCTTGATGAGGTAATAGGCTTTAATTTCAACTTTTGTTCTTGAGGGGAAGAAAGTGCTTCAAGTTCTCTTGTCCAAGCATGTGGTGTTTAATGTTTCTGGGCCAAATTGTCGTAGAATCACTGATTTAGCTTACTTACCTTACCAACCTTACCTTTCCTGCTAAATTTGATAAGCCAGTATTAATCTAAATTGTGCAGAAGAGGTGAGGGGTGTTGGTCACAGGCTTGGCAGTGAGAAATCTGTGTGCATATGTAGACTAGAAGCTGACTTTCATTACAGTGGGTATTTTGACAGGAATCTTCTGAAGAGCTCTTGGCTTTCAAACTTTGTTAGCGATCTGCAGTTGCTCAGAAAGGTAGGTTTTGAATAGTGTGTCTGTCAGGTATGTAGTGCAGCCACACCTAAGTGACTTCAGGGTGTCCATGGAGCTTTGCATTTCTGTTATTTGCATTTGCATATATTTTAGAACATGTCCTCTGAGCTTCTCCTTGAAAACTGTTATGCTAGAGTTACCTGAATAGGAGTCTGTAAGATGCTGCCTGTCCTGTGTAGCCCCACAGGAGAGTACTTTGAAATGGGACAAAGGTTTCATTGTGAGTCTATGATCATATTTCAAACAGTCTGGGGCAGTGGAGGCGCAAGAAAGTGTATGTGAGGGTTCCTGCCAAGTTCAGGCTGTCGTGTGGGCAGGCAGTGGCTGGATGCTGCACCAGTGCGCCTGCAATCGTATTGTATATGCTTGCAAGAAAGCACTCTGTTGCTCTGACTTGCATTGGCTGTTTAAAGTGTCTTCAGCCAGAAAAATACAGTGGAATGGTAGAATGTGCCTCTTTGCATCTTTGTACTCTTTTTGTTGTGTGGTGCGTTTTGGTTTTTTTTGGTCTTCTCTCCTGTCTACTCTTTATTTGTTTCTACAGTGCTCTCTACTCAATTTTTGATGCTTTATTTTGACTGTTTTCCTTCTCCCTGGCAGTAACTAGCATAACCGCATGTTTGTGGAATTCCCTTGTGCTTTCTTCCCGTGCTCTTTCAGTCTTGTTTTCCTCCTTTCGTTTTTTTTTTTTTTTCCTTCATGTCTTCCATCAGTAATTGATCATATTATTCAATGCATCTTGTGTCACTGTGTGCAAGTTTACTGATGGTGAAGGATCTACCTTGGGCAGGAAAATAGTGTGTTACAAAGCTGGGAGATGGTGTGTGTTGTTCCGTCCCCATTCCTTAGCATAAAAACCTCCTAGATTCTGCACTAAGTAGCAAGTATGATACACTTATTTATTGAAGGCTGCTTTATTTATGTGTCTTATTGGACTGAGAGAGCTGGAAGGGTGGCAACACTAATTTGGAAGTAGGGA
>NW_009938161.1:1405-28127 GCF_000696875.1 Nestor notabilis | reverse complement strand
ATGTTGCTTTTATGAATATCTGTTTTCTGCTATGGAAAAAGCAAAGTTTGCCTATGTCAATGACTTCCAAAAAGGCAGCATTACTTCTTTCAGAGCATTTAATGCATTTCTGTTGTTCCAGCAGGAAGAATGCTTAAATTGTGAAACTGAGCTTTGAAACTCTAGATGGGCTTATTCATTTTCTTCTTAAATCAGTGAAACTTACCTGTCCTTCTCCTCCCCTCCGAAGAACCTAGATGTTTTTTCCTCACTTGAACCCTCAAGATGAATTGCCTTGCTTTCAGCATGTCCTTTTCTGCCAGCCTATATACACATGGCAAAATAGATGAATATTTGACATTTACCATGTTAAAACAAAAAGCTAACAAAATTCATGAAAATCTGAGAGCTGCATCTTACCCAGGTGGCCTGCTGTTTGAAATATGACTCCTGGTGTGTATTGTACTCTTAGCCCTAGGATTCAGTAATGAGATTGAGTGGTATCTTGCGTGAGCACTTCTGGATGATTGACAGTGAGGTGATGTGAATCATCATTTATCAGGATATTATCATGCCTACCCTTGATAATTTCTCCCTGCTGTCTGGGGAGGTGGTGAAGACAGATAGGACTTTGTGATGTCAAAGTAATTAGTGTGTGTTGGTTTCCAGCTGAACAAACTGGAAACTAATGATCAGGTAAATGAAGATGAAGTGCATTAGTGTAAGGATGAAGGTGCATGGACCTTGGGGAAGACCTTATCAAAATTTCGTGGGGGTTATTTGAATATCTTGCAATTTGTGCAGTTGCAAGCAATATTTAAAACTACTAAAGGATACTTCTGCATCAGTCTATTTACATGTCCTTTGTTGATATCTCTTCTAGTGAGAGGGTCAGCACTAGGGTTAAGGACATCAGAGTCTGCTGTAAGGACTGGAGTCTCCTTATGATTTTCATATAATCTGAGTAGTGAATTTCTAGCTAATGGCAGCAATTTTGAGTTAAATGATGTTAAGGAATCCCAGTGTACACTGAAAAGGTTGGGTTTTCCAGTGACTCTTCCCATTTTAAAGGGAGGAAATTACCATAATTTGGCTTCTATAGATTTGACCCATGACTGGCTCCTTTATATTCTTAAAATATTTTGATGTTGCTTGGTACATATATAAATATATTAACATCTGCAGACTTTGCAATATAATCTGTGATGCTTCATCAGACTTTTAGCAAGCATGGTAGCTTTTTGGTGCAAGTTTTGAAAATTTTATGCATGGGTCATTACTGAAGTATTTTTATAACGTGGAAAACACCTTTTGTATAGGTGTGTACAACTATGCCAATGTTTCAAATGATGCTTAATGTACAAGACCGGCTGAATATAATTGCCATACCAACAGCAAGTGAGCTGAGGGTGTCTGTAGTTAATTTTATCACATGTGATTAGATATTGCTAATTGTAATTAACTGATTGAAAGCACTGTTTTACATGCTTGCTTTTCAATTATTAAAATGGTAATTTACTCACTGTCATTTATCAGTAAACTCATATTAATATGCTAGTCTCACAGATACCTTTAGGAGTAACATACCTGTGACAACAAAGTTTTATAATTAAAGCCTCATGGCAAAACTATTCTTTCAGCTAATTTTTATGTATACAGCTTTTCTCTTTTTATTTCAGTTGCTGCTTTGGTGAAAGTGAGTGGGCTAGAATTCCTGACAGGAATTTGTCCATATTAATATGGCTCATCAGAGACATTATATTTAATTGGAGAGCCTGCAGTATAGTCGCAGGAGGCTGAAGGGAATTATTTAGCATTAGCAATGGCTCGTCTGGGAGTTGTGCACTAATCAAGGAGCTTGTGTGTTAACTGTAGGGATGATGGGAGTTATGACGATTATGACATGTGAGCACATGTCTGTATGAGAACTGGACAGGCAATGAGTTAATCAAGAAATATATTAAATGGCTCCCACGCTGCTTCATTATTACTTTGTGGAGTGTCTGTCAGACTGTGTACTTTAACAAAAAATGAAATCCAACAAATGTTTTGCAGATAAGGTTAATACCAATTTTTAACAAAGAACCTCTTTCTTGTCCCTTTTTTGAAGTGAATACATGCCTTTGAGTGCTGTGTTGAAAAAGAATAAGTGAATGCTTAGTCTGAAAAAATGCATTTAAGCACGTGCCTCTCCAAGCTGTACTACTTGTATTTTGCCAGTGTTTGCTTTCAGCAAATATGAATTATTTCCTACTTGCAGCTAAGTGTTTTAAAATCTTCAAACTTTTACGTAATTAATAGCTTTCTAAAATATAAAATTTATTTTTGTTAGCAACTTAGCTTCAAGGAAATAAGAATGCTAATGTTTTCCATCATCAGGATGCTCTAAAATCTGGCAAAGAAAAAAATCAAACCCAACACCCCTTAACTGTAGTGTGTGGACTACCTATGTGCCAGGTAGAAACATTCTGTGCCCAGCATGCTTAGAGGTATCCATTTCATATCCATCATGAAATCATCAGTTATGCTGGAAAAATCCATAGTTAGAGGAAATGGAACTAATAATCTGAGCTTGCTTAAAAGGAGTTGTGTACACCTGTAAACAAACTGAATTTTTTTTAGGGAAACTTATCCCAGAGCTACTGGGCAGGTGAACATGTGCACTTTTCCTGCTGTTGTAAGCACTGCCAAATTTAATAAAACTTTCTACCAATGGTAAACTTCATGTATTAGCTTAATTAAAGCAGTATCATGGCTAGTACCCAAAGTGTTAACCTGTGGGAGGTTGTTATTGAAATCCACTATCTGTAGAGTCAGTATTAGTGGTCAGCAGTGGCAGAAGTAAAACTGCAAGTAAGACCCTCCCTTGGGTGCTGTGAGCTCAGCAGGTTAAACTGTCAAAGCTTCTTAAAGGATGGATAGTTAAACCCCCTGGAGTTACAGGTAAACCGATCCTTTGTAGCAGGAAATATGACTTTATTTAGCAGGTTGGAGGGGGAAAAATCCAAACCTAAATGCTAATAGGAAGGAGGATTTAGAAGGAACTGTTGTGTAAGCATGTGTGGTGTTGTGCTATGTAGATTCCATGCAACTTGGAAAGATTGATTTTTTTTTTTTTTTTTAATTCCAAATGTTTTTATTTATATAGATGTTTATTTCAATGTCTTCTAAAGTTATACATAAGGTTGAGCTCATTTATGAATCCTGTGAATATTATCTATATTTTGAGGAATGCAAAAGTTTTTACCTTTCTTAAAAATGAAAACAGTTGTCACCTTACAGAAATAGGTTGTTTCTTTCCTTCAGTGTTGTACAGGTGTTGCCTACATAGAATGTAATTATGTCTTTTTACCACACTATATACATGTAACATTGGCCAAGCACACTATATTTAAAATCTAAATAGGTAGGTATGAGAATTTTTATGTATGGATCATAAATATTTATGATGTTGTAACTGAGCTAGTTTGATAGTAGTACTTCCCATATTTTCTAGGTTTTATTTATTCTTCAGAGGTGACGATCAGGAGCATTTGACTTAGTACTTCTTAAATTCTCAAATTGAAAAAGAATCCCAGAAGTGATAGCTTCTTACACAAGGATATGAAGTAGGTGTGGGAGAATACCTGACACTTTGCTTTGTTTTTGTTCATTGGAACAAGAACTGTGCTTAAACTCTTGATGGGGGCAACTTCACAGTGACTTGCAAAGAATGCCTTCTTGCATATCAAGACCCATTTCCTCAATACATGCACTGTTTGTAGACTAAATCTGCTTGATGTGCTGAAATAATATTGTCATAAGATTAATGGGATACAGTACAGACTAAAATTCTTGCTCTCCTGGAGTTACCTTCAGATGGAGAAGTGCCTATCATAGGAAATTAGCTGGGAGGTGGAAATGCTGTCAGGGAAAATACTCAGTAATCTAAAAAGCAAATTCTTTATGTACTTGACTTTGGGGTCTTCTGTGATTACTTTTATCTACTACTATGCAAAATCTGCTTGAACTTTCTTTGAATACAGGGTTGCAAATGCTGACAGGCTCTGTCATACACTTTTTTTTTTTTTTTTTTTAAATTGTAAGTTAGGGTTAGCAATCTGTGGTGGGTTGACTGTTTTTATGACAAATGCTGCTCTGTACTTTCTATGTTTGTTGTAACATGACTGAGTGCCTGTCAAATAGATGTCACAGAAATGATTACACTTCTGGCATGGGCAGGGATGGTTTCTTGCTAAATATCAATTTAGTTGATACTACTTAAGTTACTTAAGTAGACGTCATGATATTTCTGGCTTACTGTATTCTGTGAGTTCCCACAGCAAGCATGCTTGGTGCTTTTTCTCCATTTGCAGTATTCATCTTGACATCTGCCTCTTGGAATCTCAAAGTGGACTTGTCTTTCAAAAGAAGACTTTTTAGGGTAGAAAACTTAAAATAGGTTTTATATAGAGGACTATCTCCTTTAAAGTTGTCTTACAGTGTAATTAATAAGGTTAGGACACTGTTAGAAATGTAATTTCCTTGTAGAACTAACAATTTTATTGAAAAACTAACAAAGCATCATTTTTAAGAAATCTGAATATTGACATTAGGGGGATTTTGAAGGAAAAATGTTTTAGTATTGTGACTTACGTAGTAAAGCGGATATTTAATAAAGCATTTGTAAGTATTAAAGATTCCATTCCTTTTAAAACTATTTTTTTCTGGGCATGATTATAACTTCAAGGTTTCATGACTGAATTTTTGTGGTTTATTATAGATACTGCTTTAGTACTTAACCTTAGTAGAAAATTTCCACTCACTGTGGTACCCTAAGTGGTTAAGAGGGGGTGTGTGTGTATATATTTACACACATATGTACTTATCTATTTTCTATGATACATATACATATTGCATAGGCATAAGGAAAATTCCTGTGTTTTTAAAAAACCTTTACTGAAAGCTTCTCAGTTTCTTTTTCAAGTTTTCTTTCATGAATTATTTGGTGTATTAGATCTGGTTTCATATTATGTCTAAAATAATTCTAAAATATTTCTGAAAGGACTGTTTGTGCTCCTCTGTCCCCTCTCATTCATTCATTGTATTGGACCCAATGATCATATGGCTGGGAGATGGTTTAACTTGCTGATTTGACAGAAGGTTAATTTTCCCCTCCCCTTAGATTGCTTTTCCACTGGGTCTGTTCAGTTCATTGATCTGTCTCAGCAGCATTGTAATAGCTAGAGCTGAACGTGGAGGAGAGTTAGGGGTGAGATTATCCTTTGATGGCAACTTGTATTTGCATAAAGTGAGGCTTACTGTGAAACTTAATCATGTCTCAATATATGGTTCATTTTAGGAAGTAATTTACTGTAGGGTCTGTATCTTGCATTTCTGATTTTTTTTTTTTTTTTTTTTTATGTTAGTCCTCCAGCTACTGCTCCAGAATATGTTGCCTTGAGCTAATGTCCACACTTCTCTCACCTTTCTTTTAAATCCTGGTGCATAGTTGAAATGCCAGGTAGCTGTGAATTCACCTCATTGCTTCTGTGGGCTGTTCTCTCAACCCTGAAACTGTTTTCGGGGATCCTTGACTTTACTACCATCTCTGGATGCTGGAAGCAATTTCTGCAGCCCATGCATCTGTAGTCAGGCAGATTTGGAGACTCGACAGGAACCTCATCTGAATGGTTGTGTGCTGTGTTCAGCCATCTAAAGGGGAACTCCATCTGAGTTCAGCTAAAATGTTAGATAGGAGCATGCTACCACTGCATATTATATATTCCTTTGTAATGTAGCTGTTTAAGCTGCTTTTTCTGAATCCCTTATGTCTTCTGGAATATCTAGCTCAATTAAGAGCTAAATCTCTGCTATATAAAGTTCTGTAGTTGGCTACCCTTGCTGCCATGTGAAACTGTTTTCTAGACCTGCCTAACTACTAGCTTTCCCATCTCCCACATATTTTACCCGTTTAGAAAACAAAACAAAGAAACATGCATCAAATACATTCCATGGTGAGCTTGTTTTTGGAGAGGCAGGAAAAAGAAACAGCATGAAAAAGATCTGTCCTATTGCTTTGCTAATGTGCTTAGAAGCTGAGATTCCATTAGGGAAAGGCTGACATGTGGGTGCAGATGTGTTTGAAATGCAGAGAGGCTACTAAAAACACTGTAGGACACCACTATTTTGTTAACGTCACAAAAAAACTTAATTCTTTCTCTAAAACACTTAAAGCTCAGAATCACATACACTGCAAAGATGAAATTCTAGCATCCACACAGAGCATAGCAGACTGCTCTAAATATGATGAATTGCTCAATTCTTGAAACAGATGGAGACTCTTGCTTTGGTAAACAGATTTATTAAGTATTTTCCCAAGTTGTTAGTATATGCTCTGAACTGAAAATTCTCCCATTTCTCCTGGAGACTTGCTCTAGATAATGTACTCCAGAGTAAAATTAGTCTGCAGAGGTGTGAGTGCAGTTGCTAGCTTGCAGACTAGTGTCTTCAGCACCCCCTAAATCAGTAAGGGTTTTTTGCTTGGCTGTGCTGCCTCTAATCTTCACTTAGGTGAATTGGTAGCTGTTCCACCCTATCCAAGGGAGCCATGAGTGGAAGGATACAAGGGGAATGCTTTTCCCTCAAGATTGTGAGAAGTGTTTTCCTATGATACAAGGAGTTGGAGTTGAAGAATGGGACACTGTTTTTTCCTTCCTGATTCCTCTGCCTCTCTTAATCTTGTAGTTCATCCAAAGGTAAATTAGTAAACAAGGTGACTACCAATCTAGCTTTTCCCTCTTCTGCTTCAGTGTTTTCTGCCTGAGAAAGATAGGTTGTTCCTGGTTGGTGTTGACTAAAACACGTGGAAAGTTGTGATACAAACCAAGCATTTAATTCTGCTAAATTTTCAATAGCAAGCAAATTACTCTTATTGGCTATTAACTGTGACAGACTGGCTTTTTCTGTCAGCTATTGAAAAGCTACTTGAACTTGAAAAGAAGCAACCTTTTATTTCTACTTGCTGGTTATCTGCAGATAGACTTGATAGGCTAAAGAAGTCTTGTTTTAAGAATGATTGAATTGTTCTCAATAGAAGCCTCTAGAGGCAAGCTTTCTTAGAAAAGAATGTACTATAAAAACAAATATCATGCCTTCAATTTTCAGTGTCTGGCAAAAAAACCCACCACGTTGTTTTAGTCAGTGTAATTTTATGGTTTGCCTAACATTCAACTCCACAGAACTTAAGTTTAGCCAGATCTGTGGTCTTCAGTTTGTATGAGGCACTGAGTTGCTAGTTTCTGGTCTTTACTGTTTTAGAGGGTAAAACACAGTAAGCATCTGCAGTAAAATTCTGATGGAGAAACCTTCTTTCCCATTAGTATTCTAGAGATGCTTCACTGGGAAGTTACCTGCCAAAGAGTAAGTATGTAGCAAAAGGCTTTAGGAGCCAAAACTGTTCTGAAAGGCTGTCCTCAAGATTCCTACCTGTAATGTCTTCAGAACTATGGAGGCATTTCCTTGCTTGTCCCAGCAAATGGAACTTGGTTTCAGACTCTCGCTGTATGACAGCCTTAGCATGGTCTGTTTTTCACAGTATGAGTGATCAGGCCTCTGGATACAATGGGGAGTCCTTTCCTGTTGATGCAGTCTTTGTCAAGTAAAATCACGTGTCTCTCTTTAGCATCCAACAAAGTTCCAGAGCTTCATTCATGGGAGAGAATTTTGAGGTTACGCTTTTTTTGTAAGAAAAAAAAAAAAAGGCACTTTATGTAAAGTGCATTCTTTTAATCTTGGTTAGAAATACAGTCTTGACTGCTTGGTGTTTTGCTTTTTAAAAACTGTTCAGTTCAACCTGGATCCTTCCACTTTAGTTGTAGCTGAAATATGTGAATCTTGAGGCCATTAGTGAGGCTATTGTTGTCTTCAAGCTTCAAATCATTGGCAAAATGAAGCATGGTGGGGGAGAGGAAAGGGTGCTGATATGTTTTTCTTTTTTTTTTTTTTTTTTTTTTTTTTTTTCCTTCTTCCCCCCCTGGCTGGTGTCTGTTAACCCAGGATCTAATCCCATGGGCGCTAATGGTTGGGCTGTTTGAGAATCTTTGTAGACTTTGAAGGGGACTGTGAATACCCTTCACCAAAGCAAACGTTTGAAAGCCACCAAAGAATTGTTTTACCTTAGCCGTCACATAACTATTTTTTGGACCATCAAATGGAAAAAAAAACCTAAAAACGTTTTAAAATAAGCTTGCAGAGAAATCTACTTGTGCTGACTCAGTAGGTTGACTTCATTTGCATACATTTTTATTTAGGTTTTTGAAATGCTGAGTAAAAATAAATGAGGAAAAGATGGGATAGTTATGGTATTTATGGCTTTCACAGTTCTGCTTTTCAGATGGTTTAGAAGTGTGTCCATTATTTCATTTTAGGGTTAAATGCTGTAATCGTGTGTCAGTATTTCTTTGCAGATAGCACTTTAAAGGCTGTATGAATACCACGCACTCACTGTGTGCACAGATTTATTGTATTCTCTGTGTGTGTGTATTAGCGTGAAGCTGATAGAAGACACTTGGGTCAGATGAAAGATGTGGTTTTGGCAAAGCAGTAAATTTGAACCTTTTTGCATCCTTTCTTTTCTCTCTTTTTTTTTTTTTTTTTTTTTTTTTTTTTTTTTTTTTTTAAATTCAAGACTGTTCAGTACCACAAGCTTTTTGTTCTGTTTTGTCTGTCTCTTTTGGCAGTGGTGCTGGCAAGATTTGAGGTGGTTGTTTTTTTTAGCTACCTTACAAAGGATTTACTCATTAGCCCTATTTTATGGGTTGAGCTAATTGTGATTTGTCTTGCTGAGCAGTATTATGCAGTTTGGGCCAATTAAGTGAATCCACTTACACCAACGGATGTTGTTCCAATGTGTAATATTGATTTGAGCTATAAAAGGAGAATGACTTGTTTGATTAGATTTCTTTGTCTCAACAATGCTTGATCTTATCTAGTGTACCAAACAAAAGTGTTCTCTTCACTGAGGTTTTTCTGATTGCTTCACAGGTTTGATTAACACTGTAATGCAAATATAACAGTTTCCATATACATAAATTCTAAAAGAGTACAGAAGAATTGGGGGGAGGGGGGAAATGCATCTTGCAACTCAATATAACTGTCTCTGCTGCATGAATATCAACTTGTGTTGAGACCTGGGGATGTGTGGGGTGACCTACTCTGAAAAACTGGGACACTGGAGAATCCCAGACATTTACCTCCTCAGAGATGGAGGAGTGAGGGGAGCAATGTGTGTGTGTGTGTGTGTATGTGTTAATTAGGCATTTACACTGAAGTAAATGGCATCTGTCACACAATAAACATCAGAAACTGCTGAAGTATATAAAATCTTCTGTGGAAGCTATGTGGGTGATATTAAGCACTCTGTTAGGAAATGTGTAGGTTTTGTTTTTGCGTTCCTCTCTTGACTCTCATGACAAAATCACCATTTACTTTTTGGAATTAGTAGATGAAAGTTGCTATAAAATCAAGGAAAAGAGCACTTCCGTCATGAAGTGAATCCAGAAGAAGCTAACAAACTGGAGCTGCTGAGTAATTGTAATGCCAGGGCATCTGTAAGTTATTTTAGTGTCTTTGATTGTTTTATACGTTGTATATGCAGTGAAAATAAATGTTTAGTTGTTTGCCTTAAAACAATTTTTGATAGATTTCCATACCAACAAAACTTTCCTGTATTTGAATGTTGAGGGACATACATATGTGAATGTGACTTCTTTATTATGTAGGCTTCAACTAGCAATCTGCAGCAGCTGAATGACTCCTAGAGAAGGTTACCGGGATTCTTGATGTTAAACAGAACATCTCTAGGAGTGCCATATGTGATCTCAAAATGATTATTTGGGATACAGGTTTGACTACAGGGATAACTCAGTAAATTTGGAGTATTGGCTGGGCACGAGAGCATGCTGCTGTCAAATGAGTACATGTGCCACCCTTCAGGGTAAAGGAGACCTTACATGATCTGGCTAATTTGGGTGCTTACTAGCTTTTACTCAATGTAGTCCTAAATTGGGTTATCTCTTGCAAAGCAGATATTGAGTATTTTTGTGTTGCTTCTACCCAAAATTTTGGGTTAAGGGCATATTTCTCTTCTGGGATATGATGCTGAGCCATGGCACCAAACCTGGTTTATAAATCCTCCTGAAATACTGAGACATAATATAGAAGAAGGATCTCCAAAACCCATCACTGCTACTGTTGTTATCCCTTATTGCATTCTGTGCCCTGAATGCTGTTGCAGTCTGGAGTGGTGCTTGGAACCGATCCAGGCCAGATATGTCTGGCTAATCAGCCCTGATGGACTCCTCACTTCACATGCCTATTTGCTGGAAACATGGTGAAGAAACACAAAGCTATTCCTCTGTAAGGATCTGGCAGGATTTACTGGTTTAGGTGCCTTGCCATGAAAGCAGCTCCTGGACCTAAGCTGGCTTTGGGAAAGGTGGCCATTTTTGTGCAGTTTCTTCTAAATTAATAAGCATGTTGGACTCCAGCAAGTCCATCTATCTGTATGTGGTCATGAATAATCATGCAGTAAAATCGTTTTTGTACTTCAAACTGTGTCCAGTTGTCTTTGTACCTTAATCCAGAAGTAGTTGCGCTATTTAAGAGTATTCATTCTAATTTTCTTCTGCTAGGAGTCCTTGTTAATTCCAGAGTATTATTAGTGGTTATTTGTCATAGATGTAGAGCTGAAGAGGCTGTGATTTGGATTTCCAAAGTTGAAACAAACCTATACAGGGATTTGGATGACTAAATTAAATTAAGTCTATAGTTTTTGAATTAAACGGATGTTGTGTAAAATAATGATTCAGTAGGTTTTGATGAATCTTTAGGTTTTGATGAATCTTATTTCTGTTCTGCAAAATAATTAGCCCTTATGAAATATATGACTTCAAATACACAACTTCTGCAGAAATTAAACTGCTCTTACACAAAATATGTCTTTTCATGACTTCTACTTGTTTGCATTCCCTAACTTGAAATAAATAGCTTGAAGTGTATCTTTTGAGCACTGGTAGCCCAATATGGTTAAAACTAATACAATTAAAACTTGCAGTATAAACCATTAAGCACATTAAGGTTTGTCTGCTTTTACAGTCTTTGTTGTTATCCATTCATACCTGAGATTGCAGGGTCAATTCTAATATATATATATGAAGGAATTTCGTTTCTTCACGAACCTCCTGGGACTTGCTTCTTTGTTTTGTTGACATTGTATTTGTAAACTAAAATAGAAAAGGAAGAAATTACACTTCTGAAATTTTAGCTGTAGAAAGTTAGGGACAAGTTTCGAACACCTAGAATTGTGTGATGTAAGTCAAGCAATTAATCAACCCTTGAATTTGAAAATAAATGTATTTGAAGCTTGTGCTTGAAGAAGGGGACTCGCTGAATTCTTTGGACTGTCTAGAAATAGTTGTATTATAAATCAGATTCTGCAGAAGAAGCTTAGTGAATTAGAAGAAGTTTAGTGAATTATCATGCGAATTATGTGCCCCTTAGTAATAAGATGAAAGTTTTGGCTGTCATGTGGATTCAAATGATGGCTTTTGTTATAAAGTTGGGTAGTAATTATGGTTAATGTAATTATGTTTGTTTATACTGTAAATTCTGCACCGTATTTATGTAATGGTATTTATGTGTATTCTTCATGAACTGCAGTGTATTGTGAAAGAATTAAATATTTAGAGGGGGAATTATCATCATGAATTACTAAGAAGAAACAGATCTCTACTTCCAGATTATATGTGGGCTGGTTTAATCACCTTTATAGAAAAGGAGATATGAGAAGGATCTATAGATTGAAGAGCTCTCACGGGAACTCAAAAATCTGGAGGCTTTGAACTAGTGGGATGGAATGGAGACCTTTTTCTTGTCCTTTAGAGATTTGCTTTTGATGCCCTGTGGGCAGTGTATTGGGCAACGTGAATGTGATGTGGCTACTGTTTTGTTATATCTACATATGGTATATTAGGGTGGTGCAAGGCCAAACTGGCACTGAACTAGAGAAGGCACTAAACTTGTGGTAAGGTAAACAAGGAGATATGGATTTGCCAGGGTGCAGGGGAATGTAGGAAAGGAAGAGTCACAACTCCAAAGAGTTTAAGTAACAATGAGACATTTCAGAAGCGGGGAGAAAACGGTGGGGGAAGAGTGCTCAAGACTGTTTACATGGATCAAATTGGTGGTTTTGCAGTATCTTCTATGGCTGCTTCTGGTACTAATGGGACTGTTGGTATCTCAGTGTGAGAAGGGTTTTCTCTTAATACCTAAAAATAACTATATTAAGTTAGTCCTTTTCTATAAGGAAGCTTTTGGTTTTGTAAAGCATACATGCTTAGGTATGCTTAAGCTTGAATAACTTTTGTTTAGACATGTAAACCATGTTGGAATTCAAACCAGCAACTTAAAGCATATAAATTGATCATGCACATAAAGGTATCCAAGGGCCATGTTGTTTCTTGTACTTAGTGCTCTAGGAAGAATGATAGGCTAATCTTGACAGCATTTGATCAAAATAGATTACTAAATTTCTGAGGTGTACTTACTAAAAAACATTAATATCTTTCTGCATGATTCTGTGCTGGTGCTTTGGGTGTGTTGGCTTTGCTTTGTTTTAATGTGAGGCTAATGCTGTAGTAGTAAAATAAAACTACAGTGACTTTACAGAAGCAATAATTGAAATGTGAAATGTGCGGTGATTCCAGGAGGTCATGTGAACCCATACTCAAGTATGCAGCAAATTCAGGAGCTATTTAAGAGATGCCCTAGAAAGAAACTTGCAATCAGGTAGCAGGTTAATCCTGCAACCAGAACAGGACATTAGCTTTTGCAAAGTTCAGAAAACTCCTGTGCTTGTTATACATGTTTGTTATACTTACCTGAATATTTGTTTCATATTGTATTCAATATTATGCAAAACGTTGTTTCACTAGCCTTGTCACTTTCTAGATGGCTTTTTTCTTTTCTTTTTCCTGGCCTTGTTTTTTCTGAATGAGCCAATAGTATGTGGGCAACATTACATCTAACCTTAGTTTGCCATACTTGACAGCCTTCATGCTACTTGCAAATAAAATTCCTTTTCACAAATAACAAATTAAAAATTTTTCAAATTTCACGTAAGTACTAATTTTCTAAAATAACAGGGTTTTAAACAATATATTCTCCATTCTGAGTGCTAAAGATGAAATCAAATGTTTCATAAAAATAACTTCTAATACTGGTAGGCATTATAAATGTCAAACTGTTAGTATAAACAAGTCTTACTGACACATAGTGTAATCTTGCACAGTTTAAGCAATGGCATGGTTCCTTAAATATGTACTGAAAGAGAGCTTATAAGAAGAGAACAGAATGAGGATAACTGATTGTTCTGTTTCTTGGGTCTTTGTGTATCTTACCTTTAAAGGAAAAGTGTTCTGAACTCTGAAAACATGGTGACCAATCTAATCAAACTTTTTTAACTTTGAAGAAAAAGTAAGCGTGCACATGAGGTGTAAATAGACTTCTGACTTCAAAATTAGCAATTTTATCAGTCCTGGTAAAATGCTGGAAACATTTGTCTCTTTTGTATAATTCAGATTTGACTAAAAAATATTTGGCAAAGGAATATAAATGAGGATACAATGGATTAGGAATCAAACATGAGCCTGCTTAAATAATTCTCAAGATTTTCTGGTTCACGTGTAGTGATATTGAACTCTTTAGTCATGGGCTTTAATTTGTGCATGGTGCTGACCTGATGCTGTGCAGGGACACTCACTGCATCCCTTCATTCAATTCACTCTAATTATCCCCAACTTCCTGGGGAGCCTGCTTAGAACTGGTCATGAATGTTTGTTATTAAGTATTAAGATATTAGACTACCCTGGTTACATGTAACAAAGTACTTTTTAGTCTGAATTTACATACAGATGATCAGTATAGGAAGCTGAAATTACATTTGTCATGATTTTATTTAATCAAATCAAAATAATATATTGGAATAATAAAAACATTTTGACAGTGACTTAAGCTTGGAGTTAAATGAAATGAGATTTATTGTGCGAGTTCTTGTATGCCAATGTTGGTAATTTCAGTGTATATTTTAGAGCGGTTATGGTATGTAAATTATCCTTGAAACAATCAGATTTGTGTGCATACTTCAGGGTGATGGTAATTATTTTTGCTGGGAGCATCTGTTAATGCGGAATATTGCCTCTTCAGGTTCATGTGAAAATGGCGGACGAAGCGGTCTGTGTTGGCCCAGCTCCCACCAGCAAAAGCTACCTCAACATGGATGCCATCATGGAAGTCATTAAGAAAACCAGGGCCCAAGCTGTGAGTCTGAATGAGTCTATCTGCTGCAGCTGTTTCATATATAGAAAGCAGAAAAGCCAGAGTTTGTATTTTTTTTTTTTTTTTAAAGGTGTGTGTGGGGGAAGTGATTGAATATGCTATTCCAGTTAGTTCATGTCACATGAGTTAAATGTGTCTGAAATCGCTACTGGAAATCAAAGGCTTTGTAGCATCTGGCAGCACTGGTCGCTGATCCTGCAGGTGGCTGCTGGATTCAGCTTTCACACCAGGGAGCAGCTTCAGTTCATTTCCAAATTTGCTGGGGGAAAAAAAAATCCCAATTAGTTTTGAGCACTAACCCTTTATATGCCATAATGGCTTTTTTTGAATGTTTTACAAAGTGTATACAAAAAAGCTTTTGCTTAAACCTAGTGTGAATCACTTTCTAAATTGTATAAATGTTATTTACAGGAAGATAAGGTAAATGGTGCTTCCCATAATTATTTTTGTTTCAGAATGTTTACATAATGCATGTTAGCGTATGTGTGTAAATGTGGGCTATTCTGCCTTTCTCCCTCCAAATTGGCCAGGCATTCAAAGCTTAACAGGAATCAGTTGGAAAAACTAATGTGTAGTCATGTTGACATGCCTAGTGTTCTTTGTTCTGTCAGTGAAACAAATGTATTATTCAGAGCTACTGTACACAGAACATTTATTAAAATGAAATTTGATGGGTGTATATGAGCAACACTAATTACCCTGGAACAGTTTGGATCAGCATTGTGATTTTTTTCAAAGGGGATGTTTTGGTATAGCGCTTTCAGGGGTCAAAAACTTGCCTGTAAAGAAAACTGTTTCCTTCCCTCTGAGTTTCTGAATATGAACCCAGTTGTTAAGGCTCTTTAAAAGAGGGGAATAAAATTGCTTATGCTTTGTCTGTCAGAGTATATTGGATCAAAAATCTTACATGAATTGTGAAAAGCAAAAGGAAAACTTTCTTGTACTCCTCTCAAATAATTATAGTGTACAAATTGGGGTGTGAATAGAAAACTAGGCACATAAGGATGCATGACTTAGACTAATGAGACACTAAAATGTGTTCTCCAGCAAGGGTCACTAGCGGTAGAAGGCTTACAACTGTGGACCTTAAAACCTCTGTTCTGATCAGTGCTAGAAATATTTTGGGATGGAGGAATTATTTATAGTGGTTACTGACAAGAGTGTGGATGAGCATATATGTGGAAGTTTGGCATGAGATAAATGTGGCAAAATGGAGTTAAAAAGAGTAGAAGACAAAATGCCAAAGGGTGTAGGTGCCCATGACTCTGCAAACAGCACCTTTCTCCCTAGTTAAGTATGGAATATTTAGTTCAGAAATGGCAGTTTAACCAGTGGGGCTTTACAGCTTTACTTAGATACATCAGTGTGTTATGACACAGTTTCTTAAAACACTCAACTAATGTAAATGCTTAATGGCCTACTTCACCTTCCCCATTATCTGAAAAGGTGCTAGTAAATCTGCTGTCTGGCTTCAGAATTCAGCCAATGTGATTTCTTTATTTATTTTTTTTTTCCCCAAGGTCCACCCAGGGTATGGATTTCTTTCAGAAAATAAAGAATTTGCTAGACGTTTGGTAAGTTACTTCTATTTGCTTGGCTGTGAATGATGCACTAGGTGGCACATATTTATTCCACGGTCTTTCAATCAAGATACCAATTCAAGGCAGATATAAAAAGTCTCCTTAGTATAGCAGACTTCAGTGTGCTTTCTGTGCACATAGGTTTCTTGCATTTTGAGGGTGTAATTGCAGCCTGTGTTTTCCTTTGGGAAAAGAGGAGGTGTCTGTTTGTAAGAACTTTACCAATGATATAAGGAAACCTTTTTGGCATTTTCACTTGTGCCTGTAGTGTTTATGAGGCTGCTCTGTAAAACTGGGTCACTGAAATGATCTAGGTTAAAAGTATCTGTTTTTAAGTGATCATTTTGGTGATTCATAGCACAGCTGGTGAACAGCTGTATCAGCAGTCCTGAGAAGGTGCTGAACTGCACTTTCAGGACGGGAATAGAAAGCTGTTTAAATACTGGCTTCTCTGCTGGTGGTCATGTGTTGTGGAGCTGCATTCTCTGAAAGGACCAAAGAGAGAGTCAAGAGGGTGCTGTTTTCACTTCATGTCTGAATTTATAAAAATTATTGTTCACAACTTCACTTCAGTGGGGTTTTTGTACATCACAGAAACTAATATATGGCCTTTTTACTGATTTTATTTTTTTCATAAACTTTCATGCATCTGCTTAGAAATTTGAGCAGTGCTAGGGGGAAGTTACATGCACAGTGTCTGAGCAAAGGCCTGAGTAGATGCTGTATGTGTAGTCACTGCAGGTCGTGTGTTACTGTCTATTGGTTTCACTGAGAATAAGGTCAAGCACATACTGCATTGCAATTTCCAGTGAAAAGCTGTTGTAGCTACCAATGTTATGGAATAAACCAACCATATAGCTGAGAAAACATCTTGTTTTACAAGGCAGTAAGATAAATTTGTTGTTGGTTTTGAGAGTAATTTGCACCTTTTTGATTCAGGGTAAAAAACCACAAATGAGGAATATGATTCTTTACAATGATAGCTCTTTCGTTCTTAGCATTTGTGGAATAGCTCTTGTTTTCATCTTTTCCTTGACTATGTCACTTTTAGCTTATAGTGCAGACTCTTTCTATTTAGTTGATTATTTGGTGTTAGGGAATACCACCTGCTCATTAAAGAGACTATTTGGGAATGAAATCTCAAACTTTTATACTTAAGCGTTGCTGTGGGTTGGTTTTTTTTTGTTTTTGTTTGTTTGGTTTTTTTTTTTTTTTTAGTTTTTTTAAAGTTTTTTAAAAGCACCCCAGATAAAACCAGTGCAGGTTCTATGTGATGCTGAATGCATCCTGCTGGTTGCTGGGTGGTGGTGGTGTTGAAGTTGAAAGGAATTCGAAACCCTTAGCACTTGCCAGGATTTACCAAATCTGGGGTAATCTCTTACATGTTACTTTCATGCAGTTTAGCAGCTTTCTTTTATTGCTGTTCTGCTTCATGTACCAGAACCTCTTTTTAGAGGGAAGATTCCTGGCTTAATTTATAACAACCTGTGTTCCCACTGGATTAGACCAGCAGGAAAACTGGCTTTAGTTGGCAGTTCCTGGTTTTTTAATAAACAAACAAAAAAGAAGTGCTTGCTCATGCTTTTTGCTCTATATTTTGCTGCCAAACTTTGAAATTTGGTAGTTATTACTCCTTCACCGGGCACGTATCCTAGTAATTTGGTGATGATTTGTGATGTAAATTACAATCTTGGTGACATGACAATCCGGAACACTCTTTTTGTCAGGATTAAGCAGAAATGGAAGAAGTACAAAGCTTCCTGTATATCCTTCCTCTTTCCTATTTTTCATCTTTTCACTTAAATCCTTGGAACAGTGAATTCCTGAAATAAAGCAGTGACTAGAATAGAAACGTATCCAAGTTTGGGTTGGTGCTACAGTTTCAAAATAGTTTTAATTATGTTTCAGAAACCCAGTATGTCTTGTTCTCAAAAAATGTAATAAACCAAGGTAGTTCTACTTTGCTTTGTAAATGTACTTTTTAAAGTCTCAATTAAGACATAATCATGCTTCCCTTTGTTTGTGGCTCTAGAGTATCAAACCCCTAGTGAGAATTGGTGAAACGATCTGTCTTTTTACCACTAGGGCTGCTTATATTTTTTTTAAGGTACCCTGATTAATATATTTAGGAGGAAAACTTGCCTGCTGTTTCTTTTCATTGCTAAAGCCTGCAAATAATGTTGCAAAACTGTTGTGAAGTTGCCAAAGATGTATGTGTGTTCTGTTTTCTTTCTGCCTGTCTCTTCGTGCATACACTATTTTGTTCTTTTGTGCTGCAAGTAGTGATGAAACTTGGGTTTATTTCCTGGTCTGCATTTGCACTTTTAAAGCAAACTACCTAGATTTGGAAACTGATAAATACACTAAACTTTCTAAATTTGCCAGTCTAAGAGGAGTAATGAGCTCAAAGCAAAGCTTTGTCTTCACTTAATACATGGAGGGTCAGTTCACATGTAATCCCACTGTGTGTGATTTTGAACAAAAGCATGTCTTTATGTTCATTATTGCCTAAATGATTCATGGAATAGCACACAGCTACAGACAGTCCTAGTGAAGAATCCGATGGATACATTTAGAATATTGAAAATTACTAGTGGGGTTTTTCCTTTTAATTTTTTAAATTTTTCTTATTTTTTAGAAGCTTAATTCCATTCTCTTTGGGGGAGAGCACAAGTAAATGATCTGTTGTTTCCAAAAGAAAATTTTCAAAAAGCAGTCAGTGAATGAATATCTGGCATGTTGTTCATTGTGATCCAATAAAAAAAGTTGGTGCACTCAGTCCCCTCTTCATGTGTATGTATTCTGAGTGCTGTTGATGGTTAACAGAAAAGGGATCCATGGCATTTGTATTGGGCAGGTCTGTCAAAGATTTCCTAAACCCTAAGGACTATTCCTTAAAAATTGATACTTTAATATGAAATATCTTGAAAAACTTTTAAGGTAACACTGATAGCATTAATTATGTAGAATAACAAAACAAACATGGCTTTGTGCAAGTGAATGTAGTTCCTTAGAATCTTACTTTGTATTCTAATTTTAATTTAGAAATTAGGGTTCTTCAACTTGGAACTCTTGCATTGCTGATGATCTGTACATTAAAGTTGGAAAATTCAGTGCATAAGTTGTTACTTTTAGTTCATGCATGCAGATATATTTGCATGGAAGCAGTTTGCTTCCTTTGAGGAATAATTCCATAATATTCAGTATTGGCATAAATCCAAAGGTGCAGTTAGAATATACTGGCACATTGAAAGAAAAAAGAATCATTAAAATTGCTAATATATTTTGCCATGCAGATGCTATGCAGAGCCACAAGAACTATTTGTTTCTTCATGTTTTAAAAGAATTTGCTAGTGCCTTCTGTATTTAGGTTAGCTTGCTTAATGTTTCCCATTATGTAAAATTGATGCAGACCCTTTTTGAGAAGGTCTGTCACCTCCATTATCTGCAGCAGGCCTTTGAAATTTGGCAAGGAGATAGGCCTGGGAGTAAGATGGGCTGTTTGGCCTGTTGAAATATATACTTTTCTGAAATTGCCATTTTCCTCACTCGTAAACATCCAGGGCAACTGTTGTGGTGAGGGGTGGGAGTGCTGAGTCAGGTCTCTTCATCTGTTAAATACTTTGGGATTGGCCCATGGTCGCAGTGACTTTATTTTTCTCCTTTTCTTACCTGGGTAAAGAAGGAAGCGAGGAGAGAAAGCAAGTGTGTGACTGAGTTGCACAGTCATTATCCCAGAGTCAATGCTGCTGCTTGTGGCCTAGCTGATGGTAGCAGCAGGTAGGACTCTTACTCCTGTAGTTAATGTTACGTATGTTCTTGTTTTCTTATAATGGTTAGAAGCTTAAACCTTGATGCATCATGACTTAGTATTACAGTTGCTCATAATGGGATCAGTTTTCCCCTTTTAATTGAAAGAAAAACAGAAATGAACTTCCCCTTCTCCCTTTGCTGCAAAAGTCCTTTGGGAAGCTACTGTTTAAAAAAGAAAAAAAAAATCAGCTAAATGAACACTATTCCTTTGCAAAGTCTAGTATGAAAAACACCAGTTTGCAGGATTTATATCTTCAGTGTATTTTGGTCTTTTGTACATGAATATATGTGATAAAGTTCCTACTTTCATACATAGTGCATTGTGCTGTATTTTTCCCAAGAAACCTATGGAATTTGTGCATAAAATAATCTCAAAATGATGAGAGTTAAAGTTACAAATGCTATGTTTATCTGGAATGTTCTTCTTTTGAATGCAGCTTTGAAAATACTGTCCTGATGCTCTATGTTGATGCTAAAAAAAATAAAAAGCTAGCCACAACCCTCTGCCAAAATCCCCTCCTTCCAATAGAAGCCATAAACATGGTAGGACAAAAGGATTCAATTTTTGGAATAAGATATGGAGCTTTTTGGAGTTCCTAGTGGAACCTGGTTTTATGCATCTTTTGTGCTCTTTTAGCAACTACTGTTCAGCATGACTAAGGGGAGAACAAAGCACCCAGCACTATTTCTCTTCACCTTTGAAGCTAGATTAACATTCTTGGAGGCATTAAAAAAACAACAATGTATTGTCTGAAATAAATGGGCAAACAGTGTATATGGAAATGGTTGATCACATGTTTGTAAATGGCTGTTGAATTTGAGATGGAAAAGGTAAAACAAAGAACAACATGTGTCATCATCTTTTGTAAGGGAACACGTCTGACCTGTGAAGAACTTTGTGCAGGTGGATCCACTGGCCTTTGCACAGCTAATTACGGGATTGTCACCTTTTAAAATGTAAACTCTTAATAGCAACTGTGTTTCCTTGCAATTGTTGTGCATAGCTTTGTTATTTGTAAGCAAATTGTAAAGTTCCTTTATCATGACTTTAATGGATGTTATATTTTTGAGAAGTGTTTGCTATGATTCTTGTTCCATTCCTACATGCCAAGGCCAGGTTTGGTGGGGGTTTGAGCAACCTGGTCTAGTGGAAGCTCTCCCCGCCTGTGGTAGCGGGGTTAGAACTAGATGGTCTTTAAGCTCCCTTCCAACCCAAACCATTCTATGATTCTCTGCACCAGCTTTCTATCTGGCAATTTACGTGACTGGTTAGAATTTGCACTTTCTGAAGTACAAAGTGCTGTTTGAAAAAAGGCAGCTTTGGAGGCTTGGTGTCAAGAAGCTGCTTATGGTAGAGATTGTATCCTCCAGGAAGTGGGGCAGACAGAGGTTAATATGGGTTTCTTACTCTGTCCTGCAATGTCATTGCCTGTCAAAGCGACAAAGTGCCTACCACCACTGCTTGTTGTGGCTTTAGATGCTTTGTCTGATGGAGGCTGGAGACTATGCCTCTATTTGTACATTGCCCAACCTTTATAACCTTGCCTAGGTGAACAGGTCACCAATTTGCTCCCCAAAAAAGCTCTGCCTGTGAGCCTGTAATGTTGATGGATGGCTACTTCTGTTCTGAGGCAGAAGGCTTCTGAATGTGACTTGTATCTTTGTATTTAATACCAAGTAAACTTTTTTAATTGAAAAAAACCCCACGAAATCTGCAGTATTGGGTTGTGTGAAATCCATGGTAGGGACAAACAGTGCGTCTATTAAATCATGGGCAGTATTTGTCAGACATTAGTAGCTCTCTGCTAGTGCATGTGAGCTAGAAAAATGAACAACAATTATCTTAACTATCTGCTTAGATATTTCCTAGCGTGAAAGTAGAAAGGCTGTACATTACCACTTTATTGTAAAAAAAATTTCATAGACCTTTGCTAAAAGCATATAATGGCTTACGTTGTGTCATTGGTGTCCTATTTAAGATTGCCTATGCTACAGAACAGATTGATGCCAGTTCTACTCTATTACAACTTCCAAATATTTATCTCTAGTATTTTTTATAATTGTGGGCTTATGTCTGAACTTAAAAAGTCTCAGGGTTCATATCCACAGGTCTTGTGGATATATGTGTATTTAACCTATGTGAATATATATATAAAGATGTAGCGTGGTGTTTTGCCAAAGATCTGTGTGATTCTGTGACATAAATGCTCTCCTTCCTTTTGAGTCTTTTGCCTAAACTCTGTAATCTTAGCATGGTTTTTTTCTTGATCTCCTGATTAGGCAACTTCCTCTGACATGGCAGTCTTGACCTATCTGTGTTTGTGTTTCACTTAGAGTAAGCCTTTATTTTTAACTTGTGTTTTTTAAAGCTATGTATTTTCTTAAAGTGGCTTAGGTGGAAAGCTTTAACATGTGCAACTGTTCTTAGAAAAAAAAACCCAACACAAACCTCTATTTAAATAGTAGCAACTTGAGACTTGGTATATGAACTGTGGCCTTGAATGACTTCTGGAATGATTTAATGCTGTGCATGTGATTTAAAGAATATATAAGTGTTTTTGCCTATCTGGACTATAAGTCATTTAATATTTCCCATGAGATGCCTTTCAGCAGCAGCACTTTGGCATGCTTAATAGGGTGCGTGGTTCTGCAGATGAATGGGTTTATGGAATCCTGATTTGTAAAAATTCATTATTTCTTGACATGCAGTGTCACTGCACTCAGTAGCACTTATTTCCAGGCCTACACCAATCCTTCACATTGCTTCTAAAGTGCTTTGTTCTGCCCTCTTTCTTCCACTGCTACCATGTCTGGTTGTGAGAGTAAAAACTTCTTGCTCTGTTTCCACAGTTACATTTATATTAACAATGGTAAATACCTGTGTGTTTCCTCATTGCCATAACAGAAGGCTTGCAAGCATAATGCTATGTAATTATATTTTGACATAGGTAATATAGTTCCCTTTCACTTTCTGCCTTTTTAATCTACTATTGATTTGCAATGCTATAGATAAACTTGTCTGGTTACAGTGAGCTCTGTGCGTTCTGAGCCAAGGTGATTGGTTAATTTGGCCTATTCCAGTATAACTGATGTAAGTTAGTGTGGTAACCTTTCAAATGTGATGTCCTTCTGTGTCCAAATCAGTTTTAAATGTCCCATTGATACCAATGGAGTTGGATTAGACCTGAATGGTTAAGAGATGATATGTCTTTGAAATAAGAGCTTCTGTTTCCCTGGGGATCTTAATTTACTTTTGTGGCAAGGCAGATGAACCTTCATCTTAGAATTCAACAACAGCAATGCTTCCTTAATAACCACTTTTGTTTTCTGCCCGTATTTTAAGAAATAATGTATTTTATAGTTGTGGGTAATCTGTTCAATAGTTTTAAATTTCAGATTAAATACTTAAGGGTTTATAGATATTCTTCCTGAAATATGCATATCCAAGAAAATTAATTCTGACTTTAAAGATGAATGTAGCTTATTAGTGGGCTGGATTTAGGGTTTTTTGTACCATTCTGGAGTCGAACATAATGAAGCTGTGAGTGTGTGTGATAAATGATTAAAGTGTGTGTGATAGAACTATTTTTGCTCTCCCAATTCTGACTATTTTGTCCTCTGTTCTCTTCTGTAGTTGAAAACTAACTGCAGCAAATTATGAACTGAAATCTATGTAGGTTAGTTTTTACTAGTTAGGAAGCATGTAGTCTTGCAGCATACTGTATGTTCATACACAAGGGCTTCTGTTACTGGTAGTGATGTGTTGCATGAAGAGAGAGATGAATATACTGAATGTCTTTCATGCTAAGACTACGAGGTAATTACTTTTGAGGGAAAGGAAAAGCTTCTCTATTTACTTGAAGTGTATTTAGCTTGAAGACACATGTTGCAGTAAGTGATACTATGTATTTGTGTCTTCCTTTAGGAATGAAGATGCTCTGCTGAGACTTCCTAATTCACAACCCTTTTTAGTTGATTTCTCTGGTTTCAGTTTTAGGGGAGTAATTTTTCCTACTTTCCGACCTTTTTACATCAGATTCTGATACTTGACTCCTTATGGATCTGCTGAGACCAGGAATGAGCTTCATGAAGGGAGGATCGTGTCTGGCAACTCTTCTAAAAGCATTTGCGTAATTTCTACATTAGCTGTGGGAAAAAGATGCTAGCTGAAAGGTTTTTGATTAAGCTGCTTCTAAAGATGACCTATTATCCTGGACTGACCAGACTTTTTTCTGGGAGGGCTTTGTTTTCATGGTGTGTATTTTAACTGTAATCTTACTTCAGGAAGTACTTTCTTGACGTTAGTACTTAAGATCATGTTGAATTATTAGAATTTTAAAGTTCTATAAACTTAAAGTTTACATTATGCTTCTGTTTAGTTCTTTTATGTTGTTGTATCTGTCTTGATTGAAACTTTTCTATAGGTGTTTAATATTTGTGAAGTGTATTATGTTGCTGCTGTAATGAAAGGTGCTCAAATATTCAGAATGGTTTCTTCAGCAACGAGACTTAACCTACTTATTTGTCCAGTATACCACAGGATTCACTTACTTCAAAATTGCTTCCTGGGCAGGAGGTCATTGTGTAGCCTCTCTGGGGGTCATTGTTTTCTGTGGTCTCTGAGAACTGTTCCAGTCACCTCTGCATGTTGAGGGCATAGCTGTTAATATGGTAGATACAGTTGGGTACCAAATGTGCATTGAAACATGGGAAAAGTTCAGTTTTATTTTTTACTGTTGAATAAATCCACCAGTTGTAGCAACAGGGGAAGCCGTAATGGATACAGGGCAAGCTATATTCAGATATGTCAGAGTTAAAGTTTCACAGTATTTAAACTGCTTAATGTCACTTGGTGACTTCTTAGGCGTTCAGTTAATATCTTCTACTTTGTTACAGTATCTTCAGGTTGGTTGTGTATCTTTACTGTATGGTTGTAGAATGCATAATTCAGACCTGGTATCTGCTTTGAATATCAAATACAATCTTTATTTCGCAGAATGTCTGAGGTTGGAAGAGACCTCTGGAGGTCATCAGGTCCAAGCAGGACCACCCAGACGTGGTTATCAGGACTGTGTCTGGTTGGCTTTTGACTATCTCCAAGGATGAAAACTGCACAACATCCCTGGGCAACCTGCGTCAGTGCTTGGTCACACTCATGGTGAAAGTGTGTTTCCTGATGTTCAGAGGGAACCTCCTGTGATTTGGTTTGGGCCTACTGCCTCTTGTCTTGTCACGTGGCACCACTAGGCAGAGCCTGTTTGTGTCCTCTCTGGACCCTTCCTTCAGGCATATACACTGATGAGATCCCCTGAGCCTTCTCTTCTCCAGGCTGAACAGCTCCAGGTCTCTCAGCCTTCCCTTATAGGAGACATGCTAAAACAAACAAAAATCTAGGAATGCATACAGACATAAGTACTATTTGTTAGTAACTTACCTGGTTTGTGAATTTTTGTTAATGAAAACCTTTAACCAGTGCAACAGGAATGGTGAACCCTAGGTAAGAGTAAGAATTTAATAGACTACTTGTGGCTGCCTAATTGTGTCTAGTGGTTTATTCATCAAATCTTTTGAAGAATTCCCTGGAACTCTAAAAGATTTCCTACTCATTATTATGAGTGCATTTGCCTTTTCATTTTATCGTTAATTCTGTTTGCAGGTTGGCTTACAAATAAGCTTTGTCTATTTGCACAATGCATTTTATTAATTTCTATTTCAAAGTGAATGATAGTGATCAATAACACTGATTTAGAGTATTGAGTTGACTGAACAGTTCCTGTTGGAGTTGTTGTGCATGTGTTTTTGGTTTGTTTTTTTTTGTGTTTTTTTTTTTTTTTTTTGAAAACAGTTAAAATAGCAGTTGGATTGTCTTCTATGAAGTTTGAATTAACACAAATATTAACACCTGAAGCTAGGTGGTGTGTTTTGTTTAGAACCTAGCATCTGCTTCTCACTTGCTTCTTGAAAGCCAACCAATGTGTTCAGCTCCTGAAAATCACGTTAACTCACCTGTGCTGTGACCAAGCTGCCTGAAGAGATGACTGCTCCCAGCGGCTTGCTGTCTGTCCCTGTAAGGGGTTGTTGCCCTTCTTGGATGTGCTGGAATGACTCTCTGTGTAGTCACTCTGTAGGCCTGTTCTGTTAAAATTACCATGGTTTAAATGTGTTTACATCCCCCCAGCTCCCCTGTTAAATTCTTAAGCTAGTACAAATGATTATGGCAGGAACAAGTTAGAGTTCCTGTCTAATTCAAAATGAAGGCAAACTCAAAGGCATGGTAGCTTGGAAGTGGGGTATAAGAGGAAAAAAATAATCAACCTTTTAACCTGTTTATAGCTGAATTAGTATTTGACAGAAACCTTACAGAGAGGGATTTAGGTACCTAATTCAGATTTTGAAAACTAGTTCTGTGTGCCGTCTATGATACATACATATCAAAGATGTTATGTTATTAAGAACTTAACTGAATAATCTCTAAAAAGTTTTCTTCATCCCTCAAAACACAGAAGGGGTAGGGGGAGGGGTTTTCACCGAGCATTGTCTTTCCCCCTTCTTAAGCATATAGGTTTGCAGTTGCTTCTTGCTGCATTGCTAATCTGAATTATTAAAAGCTTTGATACTTAGAGTGACTATATGTGGGGCTTCTATTGAGGCAAAGGTGCTGTTTCCCTGACTCTGCAGGCCTCTACTCTTTGGAGAAGATTTTTTTTCAGAGTCTGCCCCCACCTGTGAGCATAACAGGAAGGGAAAAGTTGCTACAAGTTGACTTCCTAACCTTGGGGCTTGTTGATAGCACGTTATATGTTATTTGATCAGCTAAGATTTGACACCATTAACTTTGTAAATTTAGCAATTTATGTATGTCAGATTAAAAATAGATTAAAAATAAGGTGGCTTTCAGCGTGTACACATTCCTGATTGGGCACCTTGCACATTTGTCCATCTTTGTAATTTTTATATCAGAATTGTGTAGGAAG
>NW_009938161.1:0-1374 GCF_000696875.1 Nestor notabilis | reverse complement strand
TGCTGAACAGTGTCTCACTGTTGGGAGATGGGTTCTTTAATTGATATTAAATTATGGCTTTCAGTACACACAGGGTTAAGTGAAAAGGTTGCAGTAAATATCTAGTGAGCTTTTTTCCTTTAATGTGCTCATTAGCAGTGGCAAGTCCAGGTTTTAGCACATGTCAGTAATTTACATTTCATTGCTGAGTGGCTGCCCTTGTTCAAGAGTTGTTTCTAAGCCTGATGAATATACTTGTGTTGGGAATAAACTGAGTAGAAGAATTGAAAGCCAAATACCCTGCCAGGCTTTTCAATGGGTGCCGAAGTTTCTAGTGGGTCACTGATTAGTAATGCATGGAGCAGCAGGAAAATGCAAAGATGATGTCTAGAAAAGATACTTCAGGTAGGTTTTGCTTTCAAACCCCTCTTTCTTTGTAAACACCTTTACAGTCATTCTCCTGAAAGCTCCTCTCTTGGCAGGCCTTCTCAATATGAGTGTGGTACATTAGATAGACATCCCAACCAGGTTGGTTACTCATTCAGTGGTGGCACAGGAGAGTAATACTTGTGCAATGAGTCCTAGAAACAAATGCTCTTATGGGCTGTACAGTTTCCTGCTGTCAGATTATGATGATAGGGATCTCTGTGAATATTTACTTTCGCCCTTTTTTCTTTCCTCTGCCTCATCTGATACTGACTTGTCTTTTGCTTGAAGATGTGTGTGGTTGACTGCTGTAATGTGTGCTGGGATGCATTGTGATTGGCAATTGAGATGCAAGAAAAAAGTTGTTTGCTTTTGGAGGGTAAATTGATGCTTTCATGTGGCAACAGCTTAGTTGGTTAATAAAACCATACAATTAACTAAATGTATGCTTGATGGAGTCATATTCTTGCTATTTTCCAAGCTGTTCTGGCTATTTTCAGAGCACTATGTGGAAACTTACACTGTGAAATTACACTTTCCTTTGTAGAGAGTCCTGCATATATTTTCTGTCCGAAAGGATAGGTATTGCTAAATTTACATATGTACACGGACAACTAAGCATGTTTATTCCAGATGCCCGTTAGGATCGTACTGACATGTTCTTCAGAACTCTAGCAAAAAAGCGCTGGTGCTTACTCTTTCTCACTCTCTCTCTAAGGTATTGTGAACACTGTTTATATTCAAGCTACTTATTATACAGTTTGGGGATGGGGAATGCATTAAACATTTAGAATGGGGGAAAACCAGCAAAAGATATTCCAGAACATTCTTGTGAATAAAACCTGCCAGTTCATTGTGTAAGAACTTGTAAACCCTTTTATTAGCTTATCTGAACATTTAGGTGCATATACTTAACTAAGAATGTTTGCAGAAAGTAGAGTAGTGTCGTGGTTTAAGCCCAGCCGGCAA
>NW_009938160.1:8485-72918 GCF_000696875.1 Nestor notabilis | reverse complement strand
ACCCTAACTATTCTATGATTCTATGATGATCAAAATGATGTGCTATTAATATAGTCTTAGGTGCTCATTGTGGGCTGAAGGTCAAACACTGTTGTAAAGATGTTCTAGTAACCACATTTCCCAGGAAGCCAAGACACCTTCGTTTTCCCAAGGCAGATCCAAGCTGTAAAGTTAATTAAGACAGAGTTCAGTAGGGACATGTGTGTGTGTATGTGTGTGGCAGCCCTGGCAATTCTAGCTTGACCTGTGTCAGACTCTGACAGAAGAGTCTCAAGATGGTACATTGGCTTCAATGTTAATATAGAACCAAATCCATACTACTGCAGGCTTTCTCGGAGAGGTTCAAGTCTAGCATTCAGTCACAGGTGTCTCTGCAATCATTCACCCTGAAACTATAAACTGCCTCAAGAAATTAAAACATAATTTTCATATCCTCAGTCATTGCACTCTATGTATTACTAAACCACAAATGTTCAACCAGCCCCAGACCATGATAAATGAGCTTTTTAAGCACCTTATATCTCAGAGGAAAACAGATGGAAATGTCATGCTCTTCCTCTCCCTTCTCTCATTCTCTCAGATATGGTGAAAGCCAACAAGCCAAAGTGTCGTGCTCTCCCACCTCATTCTGAAATGTGGGCCTCCTGTGGGAAAACCCTACATCATAAGATGCTACAAAACAAGGAAACCTTCAGCACATCACAACCATATTTAAGGAAAAAAGAGTGCACAGACTAAATTGAATGCCATATATTATCAAATGCAATATATTAATTTCGAGCAATACTGTAACCACTTAAAAGTAGTTTAGAGCTGTTCTAGGAATGAAACAGACCCTAACAGAGATCAAACAGCCACCCAGATAAACATTTTGTAACTATAAAGATGTTAAGCAACAGTTTCAAGCACAGTTTCCGCACAAGAATCAGAGGGCCTCATTCATTTTCCAGAATCAAAAAAGAGGAGTTTCCATCTTGGAACTTAGACCAAAAAAACAGAACCCAACAAACAGTTTGAGTCCTTTCAGACAGTGCATGATGTGCTAGATCCTGTAGAGCTAAGCCTTGAAGGCACAGCTAGTTGTGCTAATTGGTTTATTATTACAAGGAAAATGCTTGCTGGGTACAATGTGATGTGAAAACCATGGGTCAGCACTTACAGGGTATTTCAGGAGTGGCCATGGCTGCTTGTGGTTGGAGTATAGTTAATTTCTAAAAGGAGATTAGCTTCAGACACATTACTTAGACTACTAAGTGCCACCTCAGTGATAGTACTGAGTGGGATGCAGTGATTTAACCAAGGGATGTGAGGTATGGGTGGAATATAGCTTTTGTTGCATGAGATAGGATTGGAAATGTGGAAGGGGACAGTGTTCGCAATTTAGCTTTAAGGACCTAAATTGGGATTTAATCTCTTTAGGTTCTGTTTGGGCAATAAGAAGTCACAGATGCACAGTTATGTTATGACACGACCCATCTTCCTCACATGTACAATATAGGGAACTCCTACAGTCTAGCTTCCTATGTTTAGGATAAAGTTAAGGAGTGCAACCATTGAGATGGCATTTTGAATAGTGTTTGCCTACGGTTCATAACAGAACAAACATCATCTCCAAAATGGATGCAGCAGACCAGACATCCTGGGGTGCAGTCCTGGGATTCAGGGAGTATGGAATAGGAGAGGGGGAGACTCTATCATAACCCTGAACCTGAGGTAATGGTTACTGCAACACTGCGTCTGCTCTGAGGACCACAGTTCAAGAAGGATGTTGATGGATAAGCAAAATTTTAGAGAAGTGCCATTAAGAATGATTAAATTACTGAATAATATTACTTCCAGGGAAAGAATAAAAGACTGAATATCATGCCTTCTGGTCAAGGATTCCAGAAACTATTTATTTATCTTGCCATAAAAAAATAGAAATTGATTTGTTCACAGCCTGTAAATAAGCATCTCCATGGAAGCAAAATTTCAGCGATGAGCTAGGTTTTCACCCTAGCAAAGGCATATAACAAGACCCAATAGCTGGAAGCTTATGCGTGACTAATTCAGGCAAGATATAAGGCACAAGTTTTTAACAGTGAAAGAATTTTTCACTGGAATAAATTACCTCAGCTGGCAATGAATTATCTCTCTGTGCCACTTTCAAAATAAAGATTGAATTTTGAGTGAGTTAGGAGGAATACAGAGTGGGAGACTGTGAAAGACAGGTATGCTTTAATTTAAGCACTATTAGTTTAGGGAAGCATTGTGTGTGTTATAAATAAGATCAGACAAGATAATGTCAAATACTCCCTTTTAGCTTTGGTATCTATGGTTTTATAAAGTACTTCTGTTGTGAATTACTACTACTCTTATTAATGTTTGGTTTTAATAATTCCAAATCAAAAAACATGATGCAATCTTAGTACACTTAAAGAATTCTAACGTTAATGCTGTTGTAAGAAGATAGCTACTTTTGCCAAAGTAGTCTTTTCTAGTCAGTCAATTTTCATTGAAACAGTTTTAGAAGGAGAAAGACACACTCATGATAAATAGCAGGTGCCTTTGGCCTGAAAATAAAACTATCTTGAATGTAACTGAGACGTTATTGAAGTTGGAGATGGGCAGACTAAACATTTTGCTGTTACAAAATCAGTCACAACCTCATTTTTAAAAGAAAGCAAAACCTTCACAGGCTCTCCCACTGAGTGGCTTACTCATTGGCAACTCTTTTTAAGCACTCTTAATAAACTTCTTTGTAAGTTGCGCTCTTGCCACATTATAGCTGTCAGAGATTTCTATTTCTTGTACTTTAACTTTCCACCTGTCTTTCACATCTCACAAAGTTACTAGTTCTTAACTGAAATGGAATACAGTGGGTATCTGTATGTGTGTATGTGTGCAATCTCCGTCACTGAAGTGTGGTCCAGCGCTGCACTGCACAGAGGGAACTGCGCTTACCCTGTCACTGCTTGCTGTATTGGTGCAGCTAACTGCTGTAGGTGCATGCTCCTTCATGATACTGCCATTCTGCACTGGTGAAAACACGTTAGGTTTAGCTCCTGCAATGTCTTTGTGCCTTGCTTATTGCAGTTGAGTTTGCCTGCTCCTGGCTGAAATTCAGCAGTCCCCTCTCTGGTGTCAGTTCCTGGCCACTGAGCTCAGAGCCACTTGACAGCGATTCCCCAGATCCTGCTCAGCCACTGGGACAGCAACCTCCTTCCCTTTTGCCCCAGCCTGGGGTGCAGGTGCAATCGACATCCAGGTCACCCTCACAACCAGTCTTCACTGTCTTTGCAGTTTTACTTTGTCCGAATTGTCTTGCAAAATAGCTATACTGCAGGCAGATTCTTTCCCCAAATGTTTGACAGCTTCTGTCTACTTACTGCTAGCCCTGCAGCCCTGACAATCAAGTGTGAGCAGCAATCGTCATGGTTTCTCAGTACTTTTTCTTTTCTTGCCTAATTTTATTGTGTCTCTTTCAAACCACAACCTCATATTCCACCGTATGAGTCTCACATACAGAATCCATGGCATGCATCTACTATAGCACGACTAAGAACATTTTGGACATCATAAACCATGTTTTTTGAAGCAAGGAGCATTGTTTGGTTTAAGTGTGCATGGTTGTACTATGAGAGAAGGTTAACTGCTTTGAAAAAAGGAAGGGTAACAGAGAAAAGCTCTGGCACATTTATTTCCCCTTTTTGTGTATTAAAGTAGGAAAAATACACTTTTTTTTTTTCCTTTTGTCTCCAAATCAACTACAAGAATTTTTCTGTTCTGGAACATAAGATACATCAGGCCCCAGTGGATATCTGTATTCCTCTTTTTCAGCAAGACATACCAATATATATCCCAAGCAAATTGCAATGTACTGGTGGGTTGCATCCTAAAAGTAAATCTTGAATGTGCTAAAAAAGATAAAAAAGAGAGAGAGAGAGTAAAAGCAGCCAGAATTTAGAGGGAGAAGGATATTGGAAAATAAAACCAATACAAATTTTAAACCCCTCAGTGTATTCTGAAATATCTCTAAAACAGAGCTTAATGTAAATACATGATAGGCCATGCTGTAAAAAGGTTTTATTGTATTCATAATAAGGTGCTGCTGAGCACATTCTTGGCACTATATAAATAACAAATACTGATAACAAAACACACTCATGACTTCACCACATGTGAGCAATGCAGCCAGTACAACCTAATGCCAATAAAATCTTTATATCTCCACATGCCATCATGTAGTCTCTCTACATATTATGTCAACATTTTTAAACAACTACTAAAACATTGATCAGATCACTATACCCTCGATGTTTTAAAATCTCTGACATCTGGAAAATTTAAGTTCCTAAGAAAAGAAATTTTTAAAAGTCTCCAGAAAGTCAGAGGGATCTTGATTACTGAAAAGTCAGGCTGGAAAAGGATAACCAGAAAGCACAGAGTGTCAGTGGAATGTAAAGTGATTTCTCTTGGTTTAATATGAAAACCATAGAGAAAGCACTTAGGTTTCTTAAAAAATGGGAACTCTGCAATCACATGAAAAACAATTTGCAAACAGTATGGAGAGGACAAAACCCACATGATTTTGATTTTATAAATTACACAATGACTCAGTCAAATAACGTTCATTAGACTTGTAACAGCTTCTGTTCCTCTCTTGCTTTCCCTTATCTTTTCTATGTTCTTGCATTCCAGGAAAAAGCTTAGATATTTTAGTCCATCCAAACCCATGAGCTCTTTACAAAATGAAAGCTGTTGGCTTTTGGTATCCTCTTTTTCTGAGCACTTACATTATTTTTTCAGGTTTTAGATTTCAGGTTTTTCTGCCTGAAGCAGATACTTTTCATGGTCTGGGGTAGATTGATGAAATTATTTCTTTTCCTCAGGATTTGTCAGATGAAAGCATTACTGCATATGATAGTACCCTCTCTACTCTCTAAATATATCTTTAAAAACAGTAGCATGCTGGAGTTATTGCTAACAAAGCTACGGCACTAGATCCCTTGATTAAATTCTAGGTAACCTCATTAATAGGAAAATGCATAGCCACACTCTACATCAAATATGTTTCTGTGAAAATAGATCAGCTGCTTGATCTACCTACTTCTGAATGAAGAAAAAAAAAGAGAAATTAAATGTGACACAGAGGTTGAAGTGGAACAATGAAACAGTTCAGATAAAATCCTCAAAAACTTTGCTTAAGGGTATAAAATTTATTAAACTAGATGAGATTATGGTTCCATTACGTGTGAAACCTGGTCTCTGATGTTAGCTAATTTTGCTGCTTAAAAGGAAGTGAAAAATTATTATGAAGCACCTCTTTCCTTCAGGCTTACATGGTGTACTCTGTTTTTACACATGCTACACATTTGCAACCCAAGTAATGAACTTGTGCAAATAATTGTGCAAAATAGTTTCATATTCTTTTACAGCAAAGAGTTAACATTTCTTCCTTATTACATGGGTGCTGTTCTAACCTCACTGCTCCCCAAATACACAGCCCTGTCAGAAATTCCTAGCCCACTGCCAGCTATTCATCTGATAAGCAAAAAAAAAATAGCACCTTTTCATCTGGCAGCTGGCATCTAAGGATGAACAGCCTGATTTTGCTCAGAGAGTAACTTTCTCCCTTTGGGTACCCAGTGCTGAATTTTATGAGAAATCTTACAGAAAATTCAGGTCATGAGGGCTGTGTCTATATTAATAAATTAAACAGAGCTAGAGAATATTTCTGGAAGGGAAACACAATCTTCTGACCCATTAATGGCAGAACAGACTCTGGCATGGTTTTGACCTGGATTTCTCCCAGATCCATAGGCATGGTGTAGAGATTAGCATTGGCAGCAACCAATTACCCGGTTTGGATACAGCTAGCCAGTTTTGGATTTGGAGAGTTTAGCTGTAAGTGTGTGGCCAGACTGTGCCACAGCCATACGAGAGACAATTTTTGTGGCCAGGTTAATGAAAAAGTGATAACATTTTTAATCCACAAGATGAAACTTCACATGTTTACTTGAAAAAATATTTTCATTTAAGGTCAAATTTCAGAAGCTGGCATGTCTCATGATTAGAAAACAAGCTTCATATTAAGAAAATTACTGACATATCTGAAAAAAGTCCCATCAAGACACCGGAGAAGAAGTTCCCATATAAATTAGGAGAAGCCACATATCAGAATCTCATATGGCTGAAAGCCATTAACCACAGCCCTTTAGACAGCAAAGCAGGAAGAGGGGGGAGATGCTGGGAGTAGTACACAGGCAGAAGACAACTAAATATTAAAAATTTATAAGAACCAAATGTCTGAATTAGTTAAGTCAAGGTTTTTTAATATTTTTTACACATTTCTATTTGAGTTTTACATTTTCTAAATGCTTTCAGTGTACATTGTTTTACTGAAATTTTGAGCCTGAAAATTGAAACATTTTGCTTATGAAAGGTCAAAATATTCTGGCAACTTAGAATATATACTAAACGTCAAAATTAAGTTTTCTGTCTGTTTCTGTTTAGATTAATTGGTATTTTCTCAGGTCAAAAAATCATCAAAATATGTACAGCACATCTAGGGACTCCAACTACAATTTTTTTTTCCCAGCTAATGATGTGCCTGTAATGAAAAACAGAGAAAAACTACATCTTAATCAGATACAGCCAAATGACTTAATCATGTAGAAGAAGCATCTTTATGTGTGGTACAGGCCATCAGCCCTGCAGTCAGTCTCTCAGAGGGCACAATCTGGGGAAGGTGGCAGGGGCTCCTGAGGTATCCGATAGTTCTGTTGCAGGATGGTACCCTGCTGCCCACAGAGCTGGCTTGCTTTTTCCCCCACTGGGGCTTGCATTGCCTTCATCCCAGTGTGATGAAGTTGTATAGTGCCAAGTAAGCCCAGGAAAGGCACATGTTTCAAGGGCCTGAGGCTGCCAGGCCTGACCCCAGAGACAGCAGGGTGCAGCCCCCACTAGAAGTATATCTCTCCCTGGGTGGGGGTTAACCAGCCCCACACACCCTACACCTCTGTGGGCTTGGGTGAATTGCCAGCCCACAGCTGGGTTGCTGGACCTTTTTCTCATCAGATGGGCATATTTCACAGGCTTTTGTTGATGTATGTTATCTGTCTTATCCTCTTAAAAATTCCTAGTAAAAGACTGCCACAGAACATTAGCAAAAATGTCACAGCATTATTATTTTTTTCTGGTATAATTCTTGCTTGCATGTTTTTTTCCAAATCTTTGCTCTCTTTTTTGAAGGCTACAATTTATAGCCAAACTTTTTCAACCGAACTTTCTTTATGGAACCAGGGTTTTTTTATGTTAGAAAAGCTCTTACTTGACTTTTACTATGGTTAGGGAGTTGTTTAGGAGCAAGTACTACTGCTCCTAAAAGGGTTGATTGGGATTCTGAAGAAAAAGCAAGTTAAACTATGTCTGTTTTCCATTCCCTTCTCCTTCAGCCTATAATTGCCTCCTCCTTAGATATGTTTCCATTTACTCCACCTCCAAATAATGCTCTTAATCTTGTTTGCCAGTATTTTTCTCTGAAGTCCCTGTATTATTGAATAGAACATGTATGTAGCCCTTTCTTGTAGATCTTTCTTTACAAACTCTTAGAAGCTAGAGCTCTCAGCGACTATTCTTAGGATCTGACACATCATCTAGACAGAACACTCTTTGCTGTTTGAGTGGCACTGAGTGTAACAAGTAATCTTGAGCAGTGTGTCTACAGTCATTGTTAGAGTATAAAATTGGCTTTCCACAGGTTGCAGTAATGCCTTTCAAACCAGCCAGACCTGCAGATCCAGACATAGATTAGGTGCATGTTTTGAGTCCACTGCAGAAAAAGTTTGACTCATCACTGTCTATATAAGTGTATGCGTGTTTATAATGTTCATTTCGTTATTCATGTATTTATATGTGCATCATATGCAAAAAATATGTAAGCCTGAAAGATGAAACCTGACAAAACCACTAGGGGTCCTTCTTAGCAGAGAAGCATTCAGCTTCAGCAGTGTTGAAAAGAACAGAGCCAATTTCTGAGACAAATTTAGCTTTTACTGGAAATGCCTTCTCTTGAGAAGGGGGAAAGAATGGAGAAAAGGGGAAAGAAAAGATAATTTATGGCTTGCTGTTTAAAACCTTCCTGGACCAAATTCACTTTTGCACTCTTTGTCACCTTTCAGCTCTGAAATGGAGACTAGCCTAAGCAGTGTTAGGGCTCATCTATCCTCTCTTGAACTTCCTTGCTGAATTTGCAGGCATCAGCAGAAAAGAACCCAAATACAGCTTGAACCTGGACCTTGGATGGGGGTGGGGACCTGCCAAGACTGAACTCAGCTCTCAAGCTTCAGTAGCCCTGTAAGAATGCGGTTGAGAAAGGGAAAGGAGATTCATGCCTAATGAATGCAGTTTGAAATATATACTTCAAGACTTAAATGAATAGGTTTTCAGTTACAGTGTGGTGCAGAGAAGAGTAGATGTGGAACAACTGCTTACACAGACATAAAACAGTCTCTCATTCTCTCACACTCTCTGGGTCCCTTAGGATGTGGTTGGGCAGATGGATACACACATGTGCAGAAGAATCCTCAACAAAAAAGCCTAGGAAGACAGGCAGAGAAAAGATTTTATGTAACAGAAACATAATTAAATCCTCTAGTAATGAGGTCAAGAGCTTGTAATTGTACATTTGCTGGGCATGTTATTTACACCAATTACAGGTTTTGTTACTTTAAAAGTATTTTTTCAGGGACATCTTTCTAGCTGTATTCTTATAGGGATTAGTAGTCCCATTATTTTCATAAAAACTAGCTGGGAGAAGATTTTTAAAGGTTTTTAAGTAATTTTACATGCATTAAATCTTACTAAATTTACAGCAGATTGCTTTCAATAAAAGCATTTGGCAGTAGATATTGTTGTGACAATTTTTTCCAGTACCCTTACCATTACACTGTGTATGTTGTATCTTGTATTTCCAATAATGTTTGTGACAAAGGGAACAAACAGCTCAGAAATACCATATTAGATAAAGTTTTTATGGTCTCTACAGTGTTTGCAAGTATGAAACATATGAAAGACTATAAAAATTTACAAAGACTGGAGACATTTGTCATTTTTGCACTGGTTCCTTTCAGTATTTTAGGAAATCTCATTTAAGAGTCAAGTTATGAATTCCACTGCAGTTACACTGTATCTAATTAGGTCTGTGCGTACCATATATTTTGCTTAATCTCAGTAAGTCCCAACAAAAAGACTTGGACTGCCAACTATCAGGATTGTCTCAAGTCTCCTGACATACACAGTTTCTTTAATTTCTGTGACTCTAACACAGTCAGAGATAAAGAGCAAGACAAAGACATCTGAACCTGACTCACCATGTGGTGGTATTAAAAACCTGCATTCACCATGTCTCTCTTTCTAACTAGAAAAATTGTTCATGGGGAAAAAGAAAACTGAAATTGATAAATTTGGCCTTTTGCCTGGGAATGGCAGGCATCTAGCTATCCAGGATATAGCCCACATGCAGAGAATCTGTTTATAGGACATCTCAGACAAGTCTTATGTGTGCTATGTGTGAATACATCTTCTTACATATACAAAGCTTTTGTTACAAATCTTCACACTATGCATCTGCTCAGTGGTTGCATGCAGGCCCCCATACGCCCCTGGTGCATCAAATGCATAATCAGTAAGCATGCAGACCAATTGCACATATCTAAACTGGATGAGAATGAGTGGGCACATACAGATCAGTCTGCAACTATAGCAGATGTGTTGCATGTCTGCTGCACTGAACACTGAGGCTACATCTATGTTAATAAAGTAAATATGCTATTCTTTGGCACTGAGACAACTGATATGGAGTGGCCCACATCCATATACTAAACTGCCTTATCATCCCAAATAGATCAGTGTCATCCAAACTAATCAGTAGGAATAGTTCATGGTTAATTCATGGCCAGGTCCTGAACTCTGCTTGGGAATTGTTGGGAAAGCATTAATTCCACTGAGTCAAACCCATAACAAGGATGATTCTAATAACTTACCAGTACAGATGAACAATTTGCCATGTCTATGTCCATTTCCTGGCCCTTTTAAATTTATGGTGCAGCCTAAATGTACTAGATGGTGCATATGCACACATTTCTGTCTTGTAAATATCTAGAAATAATGACAGTTAATAAAGATGAATACTAGTAGCAATCCCAAATAACCTCTAAAATCGCAAGGTAGGGCAGTAGCTGAGCTAAGAATTACATGCTGGTCTGCTTTTTAAACCAGTACACCACACAACCCTCCACCTCTTCCTGTCTCTTTAGATGAAAGTGAAAATCAGCAAGATTAATTTCAATCTCATGTTATTCAAGGGTACAGTAATTAGGAAGGAGTCCTGCTAATCCTGTTTAATACTGTGCCTGAACGTAAAACTAGTTTCTTAAATGCCTTTCACATAAAAAAGTGTACAGAAAACCAACAGCTAATCAGAAAAATATACCTTGATGTCCTTCCTTTGAGCCTTAAAAAAGTTGCAATAGGCTACAACAAAACGAACACATAGTTAAATACCTTATTTCATTAAGGATTAAGACACTAAATTAACCCTTCAAAAAGCAGAGGTTGGAACCAGAACTACAAGAAGATGAATGTCTTAAAACTGAATTGTGGATACATTTCAGCTTCAAGTGAGAAAGACTGAAAATGTCCTTCAAGCAGATTTTGCCAACTCAGGTGTATGCATATAAACTGCTACCAACCACAAGAAACATTGTGAAGTACAGATGTGTTTATAAAACTGCGTTTCTTTGTGGTCCATCGTAACTGTTTGTAAAGAGACTTAAAATCAGTAACATCCATGCTGAAAATCTATTTGTTAATTAATATTTATTTATTTAACCAGTTGATTATTCGTTTGCCTGTTCACCTACTTGTTAAATTTTTTAGTGGGCCATCACTGAACACACTTGAATACAGCAATCTGCCTCACTCAAGCAAGAAGTGGCACTGAGGCATGACTGCTCTGACATCAGACGTTGTACCCTGGCCTCTACCTGGAGAACACTGTCAGGACCTGGCAGGAGGCACAATTGTCCTAGTATCTGTACGAGGAGACTCAGCCTTGAATAACACGCTACACTGGAGCCCACTCTTTGCCTTGCCTGCCAGAGCCTTTTTGGCTTTCTTCTTTTGTGAAGCATAAAGCAGGACTTAGCAGGATAGGACATAAATTTATCTGGGAGTTTTTGGGGCTGCAGTCATCATCATGAGATACCATTTATCAAATGAGTCAACATCCGGAGTTATCACTTAGGCCCTGAGGAAACTTTAGCATTAAAAAGATTTATGCCAGAGAACGTATGATTTGGTTTACAATACACTGTTTTATCTGATAAAAATAAGTGAAAAGCAGTTGCCAAGTAAAGAGCAACAAGGAGAAAAGCAATGCATAAACCCTGTTTTCACCTTTAAGAAGTTTGCTAAATATATGTAAAGAATTCTCACGTACACTTATCCCAAGCATGCAAAGTCCTTCTGTGTCATCACTACAGAGCTGTTACAGGATTTTCCCAGAGTTTCTTAGAACGCTTTTTCCCTCCATGAAATGTCAAGGTTTCAAATACTTCTACACAGTTTCAAATTCAAAATGGTAAACTCAATAATGAAGCAGTCTCTAATCTCATTTGTGCATCTTCTAACTCAGCCAAAAATAGCAAAATACAGTGATATTTCTAAACCAAGTGCTTTGTGGGATATCACAGAGCAAAAATATCAGAAGATTTAGGATCAAAAAGGCTAAATCCCCTTTTAGATTTAGCACAAGAGGACTTTCTAGACAAATACAACTTACAAAACAGAGAGTAAGTTGCAACTTCAACTAATGAAAGAGTATACCTGTTCCACACACAGTTTTGACAAACACAAGGAGCAAGGAGAAGCAATTCTCCCTTAAAAGAGAAAAGACACCCTGGTTTCGGCAGAGGACTTCCCAGTGAAGAATAGCTGATCTGGGTCTGCCTGTGTGAGCCATGACTGTATCTATTAATGACTGATACAGATCATGCCAACAGCTGGCAGAGATAATGCTATTCAAAGATTTTATTTATAATCCGTGCGTCTGATATAGTCCAGTGTTCTCTCAACAACAAGAGGACTTCTTGTAAACAAACAGCCACATTGAAAAGTAAAGTTCTACTAGAATGGATTCTTTTCCTTGCTTTTTGTTTCTGGTCTATTTACTACAGTTAAATTTCACTTACAAAATATGTCCTTCTAAAAGAAAAGCCTACAGAATGAGGGAAAATTCACTTTCTTGCTGTCAGTGGCTTGTCTACAGCTTACAATGACATATGAAAATTTGATTCTTGAATGTGTCCTGCCAACAAAAATTTAAGGCATTGGCATAGATGTAATCTGTCCGTCATTCCTAAAATATTCTCTTTAATGTGAAATGTTTTTCCATATTTGCACATCACAAAGTGTATGGGACTAAAATTTATGGTGTTGCTGTCCTAGGCAAGCATTATTTTACAGGGTTAGAACTGAGTAAAATGTGAATCATATCCACTAATTGATGTTGGGTTTGAGTTAATTAAATAGAATTACTGATTATCAAAACCTTATGTTAGAATTAGAGATCATGCCAAGCTCTCATATCATGAACCAGAAAAATACAATGGTCCAGTCTTGATTTATCTCATTGCAAATAGCCAGTGAAGTGCAGATTTACTCTGGGCCTGAATTGCCAGAATTACTAGGTTTCCAAATCTGCTTATTCATTTGAGCTTCTTCCTTTGGAATTCTATAATTTATCACCAGGAATCAGGATTTCTGTTATCTTTTCAAAGGGATCATAATCCATAATGTCTCATTAGCCTAGATTAGTGTGATGAGGTGAAAATGTATTTCATTAAATAACCAAATCACCTGTTTTAAAATGCAGGTAATAGTAATATCAGATAGTATTGGAAAATTACCAAAGAAACTACCGAAATATGAGTGTAAGCAGAGATCCAGGATACATGAATGTAACTGCCTAAAAAATGAACAGCTAAGAGACAAAGGAATAGGATCAGGTTAAAATATATCAGGATGCCACAGATGACAAACTTTACAGTGAATATTAATTTCTTTTTAATCACTTCAATAGAAAAATTTATTTGGGCCAGAACAGAACACAGGCAACTACAAATTTTGGAGAATAGAACAGATGATGAAATCATACACAACTGACACCAGTGCAGAAAATTAACATTTATCTAAACATTGTACCAAATTAACAAAAAACCATGTTTACTTTGTTTATTTATGTTTGCTTTGGTTTTCACATCACGTACTATTTAAATGGTGATGATATCCTACCCACATTATAATCAAAATGGAATAATTAAAACATATACTCAATTCCATAGAATTATATTTAACTCTAAATAATATTAATAAAACCCTCCTCCCATTTTTTTGCTTCCTCCTCCCAGTTACTATTGAACGTTTTCTCTGGAAGTTAGCTTATGAATTCATACACCCAATAGATTGTAAATGAGCGCAATGTAGCCTAGAGTGCATTCTCTGGCAGTTCTGGGGACCATGACAACATGTACAGCCTTTTTGAAAAAGACATTCCCTTAAATCACATAATCCACACTCCCACCATCACCCTGGCCATTCCTCAGCTTCCTAAATTATGTTATTACTAAAGAGAATATCAAGAAAAGGGGCCTAGCTCAGCATCTCTACAAAGATATACCTGTGCAAACATGTCCACCTTTCTGTCCTTCATTCCCTCCAGTATAAGCCCTGTAAATTCATACGTAGTGAGGACTACAGGAACATTCTCACATCTATTTGTCAGTTGGAACTGCTTTGACCCTAGCAGCAAGGGCAAGGTGTATTCACTTCACCACTTCGGCAAGTTTTGGATCCCTAGTTTTGCTTGCAAAGACAGAAATATGCATGCCATAATGCATACATCCCAATACACCTGTATCCTGTTTCTCAGACAAGAGTCCAAAGCCAGAACTCCAGGGAGAACTGGCCCACCTTTCTTGTAAGATTTGTGTACCAAAGCCACCAAAGGGGTTTCAGTGTCTAGAAGGAAAGAGGAAATCTTTTTAAAAAGAAAGCATTTCAGTCTGCTGAATGAAACAGATTAAAATCAAATGTTTGAAAACAAAGCCCTCTTCTAACCCAGCATATTTTCGCAGCATGAGTCCTTCTCTCCAGCTTTTCTCTTCAGCCCAGACACTTTCTGTAGTTTCTTCCATTGCCGCAACTTTTGCAGAAGCTCCCTTGGGACTTTGGGTGGGCTTTGGATGCAAGCTGGCACACAGCTGCCCTGAGAAGCCTGCAGGCTTCAGTGGTGCTGCAGGCTTACTGCCTGCTGCGCCAGGCTCTGGCAGCTTGGACTCCAGATGGCCTGTCTCTGTTCTGTGTTTGCTGTCAGAAAAGAAGCAATTGCTCCATTTGCCCAGTGAATCATGCCTCAACCTCTGTCATAAGCATATAGTCTTCTATATTAGTCCAAGGCCATGTAATTTCAACAGTGTAATATCCTGTACACAGCAAAATGTGAGCAGACAGATGAAACAGCCCATCCATGAGAATCAGACCTGCTATGCATTTTTTCTGAGCAAAAGTACCAAATCAGTTGCGCACAGGAGGCATTTAACTTCTGTTGCATGTGGAGACCACATGAGGAGAGGATGTTTGAGGGATTTAGTGAACACTTCCTGGAACCTGTGCAGTTGCACACTGCTGGGCTGGCTGCATATGGTAATCCACTGCAGCATGCAGGATCAGTATTCCCTGTCAAGGCATGCAGCAAACTGAAATCTTGGACGTATGACTGCGAGTACTCTTAGTGTCTCCACATGAACATCAGTCCAATAAAACCATCTGCCCTGCAAAAGTTACCAGTCAGCCTAGGCAAGTATTACATTTCCATGTTTAAAAAGTTTCAAGGTGAAAAACAAATATGCCTAAGAAAACTTGGACATTTGGTAGGCATTTACAAATTGGGTTCTGTGGTACCACAGCTCTCTTGCTAACAATATCCACATTAGCTCGTTGAAATCTTAGACAGGTTTGGCTACATGAGGTTCAAACACAGGAGTGACTGCAGCGTAGACAGTAATTTGATTAATGTTATGAAAGGAACAATAGAAAGAGCTATGTTGCCAAGCACAGTTCTGAGTTGCAAAGGGAAGTAATGGAAACATGAGGTAAAATATTATTTTTGGATATTGGAGAGTGCATAGTATGGAATATTTTGGAGTTCATTTGTATTTGTTTGGTGGTTTGTTTGATTCAGACAGATAGCCTTACCACATTTTTTGGCTTTTGGACATGAAACATCATGAAAGACATATTAGGAGGAAAAAACTATTTCCATATTCTAAGAACTGGTTTTTGCCTCTTACATCCCTTTCTTTTCTCTGAAGATTTGTCAACACACCTCTGTTAAAAACTGATCATGGAAGATAAAACATTCTCCTCTGACTTTACAAGAGTATCTCTTGGATATCACTCCTGACTTTCTGGATTGAAAGTGCATACATAGGAAGAAAATGGGGAACACACTGAACTTCAAAAGAAAAAATTGGATAAAAATGACTCTACAAGTAGAAGAAAGATTAAAAACTTATTTGCCCTGGGGCTTGCTGCTATGCCTCTGGTGCTCAATAACCTTCCAGAGTGATAATCTCAAAAAGATCCCTAAGAGGAGCCCAAAGAGGGCAGTAAATTGAGTACTATGAATTAGTAGTGATAGTGCTTATCAGTTGCCAAGCTTTGAACTCAGGTTCTAAAATGAATCATGGTGCATATGCAAAAGGATTGTCTTATCTGCAAAATAAAAATCAGGTTATGTGTAGCTAGTATTCTCTGAAAATGTCATGCTTTTTCATCCCACTTTTCTGACTCAAATCCCCAAGAAACTGATGACATGAGCAGCTATCTGCTTTGGTTTTATATATGCCAGTGTGGAACCTTTCAGATATTTTTCTTACCAGGTATAAGGCTGGTAAAATATGTGAATTCAGGGTAAAATTTCTGCCCTCAGAATTACTATATTTGGTACTGTAGAAGCAAGTAATTTGTCTTGTCTGTTGGAATATAGACTGTGACCATATGCAGTGCAGCTCTTTTAATTGGTCCTGTTTTGATATCTGTCCTTTAGACAGCTGTCATACTGGAGAGCTCCTGGAAATCATTTTTGGAGTCAGAAATTCTTTCTGTATAAAAAAATTTGAGACTTCCTGCAGTTGTGGGATATAAGCCAGCAGACAGGAGATTGGGACTTTCTTGCCAACTCCTGCACAGTGCATGGCAGCTGAAAGGCCCGTAATATCATCAAAGTTTCATGTGGAAGTTTTCCACTTAAGAAACAAGGCAGCAATGAGTGTTAAACACTAGAACAGAAAAAGAAATAAAAATATCATCTGGCTATTCAGGACAGCTATGTACATAGATTTTTCACACAACTTCCATGAAGAAGAAACAGTATCAGATGTGGCACCTGGCCCACTTACTCTTCTGGCATGTCTCATCTCCTTATCCACTCTGGACCTGGACCTGGACCACACATAAGGGCCTCATCAGACTGATGGTACCATGTGAGAATCCTGAACCATCATTCCAGACAGAAGGGAGAGCTGCTTACAGAATGGCTCCTCCCTGAACAACCTCAAGGGAACACACTCTGCTCTAGAGATGGGAAAATATGCCAGTAGGGTCATAATGGGTTATCACTTAAGTCACTAAGACAGGAAAAAAGCATACTCATTATTATGAGTGAAATTCAAGTTCTGGAGAAAGTCAAGAAAAGGTTGATGTTAGCTTCAGTGATGACAAGATTTAACTCTGTCTTATTATCAAATTCAAAAGTTTTCCTGATAAATATACTAAAAGTATTGAAAGAGAATATGAACCACTTGGATCCAAATAACTCCTCACAGAGGTTTCAGACAATTTACTAGCTGGTTTCTGAAATATTATTTTAATGGTTGGAAAACCTGGATTTCTCTAGTAAAACTCCCATTAGCAGCTAGCCATGAACTGGTAAATTGGTACCATGCTAGTCTACTTCATCTGGAAATCTTAGATGAGGTTGCTGTTAGTTCATGAGTCTCTTCACTACCTGTTCCTTTACACATTCTTGATTTCCCTAAGACATTTATTTTAAGTACCATTTAAAACGCAAATCCAAAGCCAAGGCCAAGGGTAGTGGTATCCAAGCTGGGCATATGTGGCAAGCAACTGTATAAGGAGAAGAATATGCATGATTAAGAGGTGCAAAAATATACATGTAAAAGGAAAACATCTCTGGAGTAGTCATCTAACCTTCAGCAGGTACTGCAGTTACATCATGGACTTTTGACTATGGACCTCTAATGCAGGGCTATGGGAAAGTAAGCGAGGACCAAACTTCAGTGGTTAGATGGATAGGACAGGCAACTGGACCTTTTGTTTCCTTTAGTGGGACTTGCTCCAGCCCATTAAAGCATCACAGCTCTTTCCTACTGATGCTGTGCCACGTCCCATGCCATCTACCAAATGCTGTGAGAACAACAAGCAGAAGCAAACATAAATATTAGTTCCTCGCCTCCTAACAAGTTTACAGTGTTTAGATAAGGTTAAAATGCTTAGCCATATGTTTGACATATGTTTGTTGCTGTGGCTGTGCTTTGTGCTAAATAATGGTTTTATCCATCTTAAAGTTCAGAAGTTGATTTAAGGGAGGGGAGGAGACAGAGATCTAAGGTACGTCATAAGGGACAAATTTCTGATTTCCTCAAGGAAGGAGAAAATGCAGTGAACTTAAAAAAAAAAAAAAAAAAAGCATTATAGTACAGAAGCTAAACTACCCACAGGTTGGGTCTCCTGGGCCTCAGGCATGTAACATTTAAGCACTTTCCTAATATGTGCTATTCAGTGCAATACGTTCTGAAGCAAGGCGGAAACCATTCAGCATCCAAAGACACAGTACCAGAATGTTTTGGTCAATAGATGTCTAGTGTCTGCTATATCTACATGTATGTGTACATCTACATGACAGATGCATCTGTCTGCATCTACTGATCCTTGCTGGTGATGAGGTATTATAGTCAATGGTGGTCTAGTCTATACAATCAGCATGGTTTTACTCTGCAGCCCACACACAGGCTTCTTCATTAGAGACGTGCTGGGGTGTCCAAGGGTCTGGCAAACGTATTACAGGACCTGCAGATGGTCAGTGCCCTGCTGGGGGGCAGACAGGATGCTCTGGGGCATTAAATGCCCATGCACCAGCAGCTGTATGGATGTTGAAGAAGTCTGAAAATTATTCACCTGACTATTGCCAAGTATCTGCCATAGGGTCAGGTTAATTGCTCCCTAAGGGTTCCATTAATTTTATTGATTGGAGTACCAGTGAATGTTCAGGCAGAAACTTGAATAAAGCTGGAGCTGAACTCCACCCTTGCTGACCATAGTCCAGAGCGATTTACTTAGATCTTTCTTGATCTTAGTCCTGCTGTATTGCCATGGAGACATGGATTGTCTATTCTATGTAGAAACCAGAGGCAGGTTTTTAGTTTTGCAGTCCTGTACTTTTAGTCAATTAGATATTGAGTATTTGCTTGCACCTTAGAATGACTAAAAGCAGAGCTAGCCTTAATTCCAAAGACCATGTTCGACCTCTAAATAGCCACATCTGCTTTGAGCACATGTCCAAGGATGGGTTTCAGTCTCTATGCTCACATGCCACAGGCTGGATTCTTCTGGCCAGGACATGTGCCCAGGCTGTGCGTGCAAGCTCAGCACTTCCCTGCCGAGGGACCACCGACTGCCATGACCAATCCTCTGCTTCAGTGCCTCTTGCTGTCTGAGCTATATCCTGACATCTCCTTATATATAATTAACTTTCTCAGCTACAGTGTTAGTCAGCTGCAGGATTTTTGCCCAATGACACATTTATCCCTGTGCCAAAAAGGCTTTATTTTTCCTTCTTTGTTTTGTTTTGCTTTGTTTTGTTTCTATGTAACAAAGACAGCCAAACACGTTAGCCTTTCTTTAGGGACTCCTGTATTCTGGGCAACTGTACCACATGTAAATCTTTCTGGAAAAGAAATTCTCAAGACCAAGCAAACTCAGTCATAGATTTTTTTTACTTCATGGCTGTGCAAGACCAACTTCCTAGCTTTTAGTGTATCTGGCATTCTTCTGAAAGTGCTTTCCTCAACTGTGGGTAATACAGCTAATTTAGACAGTCTCACACTCCCCTGCCACAGGCAATTTCTGCAGCATTGTCTAAAAGTCTCTTTAGCATAGACATTGTTAATGCATACAGTTGGGAACCAAATGCATAGTTTTACAGAGAAGCATCAAGGCAGACCATTCTATTGACAGAGCTGTGCAGCAGTCTTTTTTTATTTAGATTTCAGGCTTCAGTTGCCTTAGATGAACTAACTGCTTCTAAATCCCCCAAAATGACATGTATGCATGAAAAAAGCAGTCTAAGGTACTTTGCTTTATTCTAGTTCTTTGAGAAGTGTCGATAAATGTACAGGTAAGCAGGCAGACAGGCAGTTACCTGAAGCCTCTGGTGAAACCAGCTTTGAATGACAAGTGGTTCATGCCCAACGTCCTCACTGTGGCATTTTTCACACTGTACAGAACCCACAGATACAATTTACTTAAATGCTCTGACTTCAAACTTGTGAAATGCGGTTACCTGACATGGAATATACTGAGGGGCAATATATGGATAGATGTTGCATTTACTATACAAATACTTGGTATAAAGACCATTTTCAAATGAACATTTCTTAAACATACTGAGTATTTCATTAGACAACATATATATTTGCACTTGTGTTGTTTGCCAGCTGTTTGCAGGATAAAGCTACACAATATGAGTAGCATTTAAAATTACTGACTGTGTGTTAGCCGTTGCCAGTGGCTTGCATATGTGTTGCAATCCATGACAACTAGGGAGCTCAAAGAAAAAGTTATAGTGCACATGACAGAATTTTCGCAGTGGTGAGAGGACAGAACTTCTATCACAAATAGCATCTTTTTTAACCTGCAGCAACAAGCATTTTAAAAAACATATGGTATGACCTTGAATGCTTCTTGCATAGGAAATAGAAGCAGCACAAGGAACTACACAGCAACATGTGGTGCAGATTTGAATGTGGAAAATCCTGTTGTAAATCAGAAGGGGGTTATGTTCAGACACAGACTTCCTTTCACATGGATGAAAATCATGATTTTCATGACCAATCATGAAATCTTTCTCTGTGGCTGAAATAATGAAATGTTTTTAGCTCTGAGCATTCCACACACATCAGGACAGAACATTTTCTACAAAGTTAGGGTTGGGTTTTTTTTCATTGGTTTGGAGGACTGATGCAATGATTCTGAAACACCATATACATTTGTACTTTACAAGATTAAGCCTGATTTATTCCTTAAAGTTAGGAATTTTTTCCCCTGCAAAAGAGAAGCTGACATCACAGACCAGGGAACACATAGGAGCTATGTACTCTGCTGATTGTACCCTGGGTAATTTAACAGAGCATAATCGTGTGTGTTGCTGGGCACTACAACATGATTTCTGTTTATGCAGACTTGGCATAATAATTGGGAAAGTATTTTAAATTTGTCTGTCAATTCATTCTTCACTCTGAACTTCAGCTATGTAAAAATGACATTGTTCTACTCAAGATAGCTTCCCCTCCCCTCTAATTGGCATCTGACCTAACTTCAGTGCTTAAAAAATACATTTTCTCTTCTCTGTTGCAGACAACACTGTACAATCATTTCAGTATAATTCTACATAAATTGTGATTCTGGAATCTTTATTGCTAACCTTGGAGACAGAAAGAGCTCAGACAACCTTTTAGATTTTCTGATGAGTTTTGCAAGGTTCTTAGCTAGTTAAGAGACAAGATTTTAGTTGTGATCTGAGTAGACTTCATATGGAACTCATGAAATACCATAAACCATTCACAGTTTACAGACACCTTCAGAAAGAATATTCAAACCATTCTAAAGTTCTGCTGCCATAAAATTCTTAAGCTTTCTGAAAGAACACTTGTGGTCTTATATCTTTAATGTCCATGCATAACCTTTGTCAGGATTTATATAACAGTATTTTTTGCCAGATTAATATAAAAGAGGCTGAAACTTGCAATGCGCTTATCCTTCTCTTACTTGAAATGACACTTGTTGTGTTAGGAGGCTACAGAATGCTCATAATATTCATGTAAATATCTCTGTGATGGTAGCAGCAGTTCAGAGAAAAAGACCAAAGATGGCAAAATGCTCATCTTTGAAATATTGGTAGCGTGTGTACAAATCAGGTCATCCAGATTATAGTCTAGCAAAGCTAATGCATTTTGTCCAAATATGTCCAAAATTGCTAGTAAGTTGCTATTAAAACCTCCCCAGGCTTGTCTCTTTTCCAACCTTCCACCCAGTTAGAACTTTTGAAGCCCAAGCTATTTTTTAAAGACTCTAAGTGGAACGTGGTTTTCTTTTCATTACTTAGGTGGCTTCATTTACACAGCTTCCCTGCTAAAAAATTGATAATTCTCTATCTTAATGAAACGCAGAACTCCTTCTCACTGAGGAGATAATATTCTGTTGATAGATTTATGGTAAATCAAGAAAAACCTGCACTGTCCACTGCAAAGCTACCCACACAACTCCAGACACTTAATCCTTAAACAAAGGAAAGCCAGGCAACTTGATGTTTCTTGAGCTCATCTACTTCTTAACCTTGTTCAGGTGAAATACACCCTGGGAGAATGGGATATACATCAGGCCTATAAGCTACTTAGTTCTGCTTAAGTCCCTGTTGTGTTTGGGAACGTAAGTGTCTCTTAGTTGTTGCACCGGCTTTGTGAGGCTCATCACAAGTAAGCAGTGATTGGGAATTATAGATTATGATCTGTCTTAATTCAGGCAAAAATTACCAGAGTAGATACTGAGGGTATTTAACTTTCTTGAAATTAATGCCTTCTCCTTGTACCCTACCCAAGTACATGACATTATTTCAGGCTTCAGCCGAGTTATTTCTTCTCTTTCCTCACTTCCACCTGGCTTACAAGTTGGCCTCACTCCATATAAATTCAGAAGGGCAGTGACAGCTATTAAATTTATTTGGCTAATTTCAGCCTTCAAAGCTGCAAGCCTACTTTGAAATCAACAAAACTGAAATTTTCTCATAGCTGATGTGATTTGTCTGCATACATTAGCAACACAGACTGCTAGTACTCTATATAACCAAAGTACAACATATCACTGGTTAATTTCCACACTGGGTTACCAACTTCACAGATTAAGTTTTGTGTGAGCCAGTAACTATATAAATCAGCTTTCAATATCTACAAATTAGCTTATTTTGATCAGATCTTACAACGTGAAAATAACATAAATGATTTTCTAGGCTTGACCTAACCATAAACAAAAACCTTTCTGACAAATAAAATTAATTTTAAGGAACACATAAAAAATTACAGGGATAATATGGAAAATCAGAGCACAAACAAACACTAGAGAAATAAAAGAATCCAGAAAAAAAATACATTTCTTGACTACTTAGCAGTTGAGCCCTGTTCCAGGACTCAGGGGCAGCTACTTTTGGCAGAATAGGCTAAACCTAAAATCCATGTTGTGGTTACTACTGGTTTTTTTGTTGTTATTTGTTTGTTTTTCACCAAATCTTCCTATGCACATCAAAGAAATCATAAGACTCCTTTAACAAGTTGCATATTTATAACAAAATAGATTGAACTATACACTTGAAGAGAAGCAGAGATGATGACTGGCACAGTTTTTGTATGTTTTTCACATGTTTTTGAAAACTTGCCTGGATTGTTCTGGTGCTGCCTTTGTACAATAAAGTGAGCTTAAGTTTTTCTATGTCATTCATAAGTTTTAGTATAAAAGAGAAAGACAATGCCATTGTAGTAAACAAGACAGGAGAGAAAAAAGATCTGGTCTCTGTACCTCCTCTATAGAGGAACTTTTCAGGGGAGAATAACTGTTTTTTCTTCTTAGTAAATTTCATGTCAGCTAGAATTTTAAACTTTATTCCAGTGATGATTAGTTTACTTTTTAAAGTTTAAGCTTGCTTGTTTGTTTGTTTGTTTTGAAGGACAGTCTTGGAAACCAGCATGACACTTTTAGCGTCATGTTACAGCTAAACCAGAAGAATGATGAGAGCACTATGCAGTAGGTATTATCCTACTCTTTCTTTTGTCAGAGTTATATAGTAGAGAGAAAAATCTGTGCTATAACTAGAGTGAGGATTGATTCCAACAGTAAACAGTTTCTCAAGGGATCTTCAGGAATTGGTACAGTTATAAAACTACTCTCTCTCCGTAGTTAGCTTTTTCCTTCTGTTCCTTTGCAAATTTGCCTGTCTGAAAAGAGATACAGTTCCTTCAGTTCACCTTCACCACCCTCCTACTTTTACCTGTCTCTCCCTTTGCTTTGTCTTTTTTTCCTTTCTTCCCACTAGTACTCTAGCTCACATTTACATTTACATGTGACTTTATCACTTTGACATATACTGTCAAAGATATGGTAAATAAACTCTAGCCAATACAAAGTCACCTGTGGAATAATAATAAAAAATAATAATTTTGAAACAACAGATTTGTAAATCACTGTGTATCTTATGCCTTTCTTCCTTTCCTGAACCTGCTAGTTGCCATTGCAGTACCTTTCTACAGAAGGCGGTCTCTTGCCTCTAGTTACAGAATGGGCTCTGGTGATCACTGGAACCTCCAAGGAATACTGCTTTGCTATCAACAAGCAAAACGATAATGCACAAAAAGAGAAGAATGTGTCTATCAGACAGAAAGGTCTAGTTCTGCTATCACTAGTGCATAAATGTAATTAGATTTGAGCAAAATTTTTCATTTGCATTTTCTTTGCCAAGAAAGCTTTGGTACATCATTTTGACTCAGACACAACAATTCTAGAATTGTCTGAGCTACAAATATTCATGTTTCTTTCTTCAACCTTGGCTTGAATTTGTTTTTCTTCTACTCAAGCAATACTATTTCATTCTGAAAGGTTCAAGGGGAGTGAATAAAAAAATTAGTAAATAAACCAAATATAAGATAGCTATATAGCAGAACACCACTCTTGTTTGTCTAGCCCTCGCTAGTCGTGAGAAAAGAGTTCTGGGTTCTTACAAGGGTTATATCACCCTTTGGGTAGATTTCCAAACATTATGGAGATTGAGACTATAGCTTCATGAGTTAATGGATAGTGCTGTGCAATTTTCTCACAGTATGATGTGTTCGTATGCTTATGAAGCAACTTGGGAGGTTAATGAGTACAAGTGCATACTACAGATTCTTCACATGATTTTAATCCTCTTGAGACAAGAATATGATGCAAAAAAGCTGTTAGCAAATCCTGATAAATGGTAGCAGAGAATTTTAAAGGAGGAGAACACACTGCTCCAGGGCTCCTCAGCAACTTACGCATGCCATTCTTCTGTACCAGATGCTGAAAACTGGTTAGGTTACAAGACACATCTGTAGAGGTACCCATTCTTCCTCTTTCCAGAAAGTTTATTAAAGTGCTTGCTCCAGCTGTCGGGTCCTAAGGACATCTTGTTGCAAAAACTCTCAATCTAGATAGCTATCAAATTTCATTGTTCTTGGAAGCAAGTCTGATTTCATGATCAAGCTTGCCAAGAGCTGACCTCTGTTCTAGCAGATGAGAATACCTCAGGTTGGACACTGTAGAATCGTCAAACTAATATTTTTATAAGCTAATGAGATCTAGGCTAAACAGTGTGGTAAATCGTACCAGGGAGCTCTGGAAAACAGAAACAGTTTCCTGTCTGCATAGTACAGAGTATATCTGAAAGTGTGTTTGTGACACCAAAAGTCACAAAACCCCTTTTTTGTACCGCATCTGTTCCTGGTGTGTTTTCACAAGCCTTTTCAGAAACTCAGTTAACCCATGGATAACGCTGAGTAAACTACACTTTTAATACTTAGATATCTTATAGTCTAGTCTGAAAGAAAGCTGGATGAAATTCATCAGAACAAATGATAGGTTATCTCTGAAAGCAATAATCACACTGACAAAGACAAGATGGAGAGCAACAACTGAAGGATGTGATATGGAACTAACAGTTGGTAACCAGCTGAATCTGTCAGCACTGCTATACAGCTGCAAAAAAAACCCAAACCAACAAACAAACCATGACTGTATATTCAAATAAGAGCCCAGCCTGCAAGATAAATGAAGTTGTTCTCCATTCTGCTGCACCGTGTAGACATTGCTTAACAGAGTGCTATGTAATGGACAAGGCTCTGTAATTCAAGAAAGATATAAACTATCTAGAGACAGTTAAAAACTGATCAACTGCCTGGAAAATTGGAATTAAAAGGAAGGATTAAACAAACTGAGGTTGGCAGTAAACAGGGGAAGACATAATGGTCCTAAATGGCTTGTACAAGGAGTTTATTAAAAGAAGGTCTTTTCCCAAGGTTCACAGTGGTTAATGTCTACCAGAATAGATACAAACACAGTTCACTGGCAGTCCTTCCTTGGAAGAGACAACAACCCGAACACGGACTAGAAAAGACCGTTGAATCCTTTTCCATTCATTTGATTATTACTAATGTGCCTGTACAATCATGAGCAAATCTATGCAATGTTTCATTCTAACTGTAAATTCTTCTGTCCTTTTGTTTGTTTTACACTGTCTTAACTTCAATCCATAGTCTTCATTTAAATAATATAAAATTACACTAATTGTTTATGAAATTTTATATAATAATATGGGCACATCTATGTGTACATGTCATGTAAAGTTCACGAATGTGTGAACCTGTAAATTCATCTATTGACCTGAAAAAGAAATGTGCTGCATCTGTGACTTTTGCAAGAATGTGTACTTGATTCCATTTTCCAGTTAGACTAGTTCTATTTAAAAAAATAAAAATTAGTGTCCTTTTTCTACATCTTTGACTTTGGGCATCTAGTAAAATGTTTAAAACATTTCATAACAGATTTCTCTGTTGCCTGATTCTTCAGTCCCTACAACAGCAAACCCACCCCTACCTGCAGGACTCTTTAGTTACAGGTTTATAATCTAAGGGCATACTATTTATCTTCAAATGTTTATATTAAGCACTTTTCTGGCCATAATCAAAAGGAAACTATAAACAATGCTGAAACACCTTGTTAAATCAGAAGTATCATTCATAGGTAAGAATTATCAGATAGAAATTGGGCATGGCAAAAGTGTCCTAGGCCACATCTTATGTGATCATTTATTTAATATGTATTAATTTAACAATGTAGGTATATATGTCTTCAAAATTAACAAAATTTTGCACTGGAAGAGGCTATTACAAAGATTTTTTCACTCTTCAGAAAACAATGAAAGCAGTGACTTGCAGCTGCAGCCTGTTGCTGTGGAGTCCTTGTTTGTTTCTTGAACAATCCTTTCAAAAGGTGTGCAAGGGTGCAGAGCAGTCCGTCCATCCATCCAAACAGAGCTGCAGGGATGAGGTTTTATTTCTGAGCGTGCACCAGGAAGAGCAGAGATGAGTGACATGAAAATGGGGTAACATTTTGTTATGGCATTTATATAAAACACTGATGTTTCTCTATGACAGAACTTCTTGAAAGAAAAGGATGAAGTCACCATCAAAGTGTCCTGCACCATGAAAATAACTCAAAAAAAGCACCAAAGGTAATTTCTAGTTGGATGCCAGCAAAACTAAAGCTTCATTTCAACTCAGCCTGTCCCGGCTAATTCCCTAGTGAAGAAGCAGTAGAAATTCGTACAGTGGGAAGACAGCTGTGCTGCTGGAAGGCAATGCTTGGTATTGAAACAGGAGGGGAAGAGTGGCTTTGGAGAACAGGTACAACTTCTGGCTCTAATTCCTGTGTGATAGTATACATGTGATTTTCTGGTTTCTGATGTTATGAGCATGAATGCATTTTCTATGCATGATTTCTATGCATGATTTCCATGGCTTGCAGAAACCTTTCACATGATCTTTGCAGCTCTGAACCACCTGGTTTGGCAGGCAGGACTGCTTTTGTATTTCACTAAAAGACTGCTTAACTTCATAACCTGACATGACCACAAAATATCTAAGCTTTTATGAAAGAGTTAGCCCTGCCAAGACTTCCAGACCAGAGAAGTCCTGCCCTTAGTAAAGATTTGTTGTGCATTAAAAGAAATAAGCGAAACATACATCCAGATAGAGCAATCACCTTAAAACACTCTCAGAGGTAAATTTCCTCATTATTTATGAAACCTCTGGGGCCAGAATTTCTGAAGCTCTTTTTTAGTCTGCTTTTAAAGTGAGAATATGGCCCATCCTTCCTGCAGGTCTCCCCTACTTTTCAAGACCTCATCACCTTATGCTTGCACATAATGGAGCTGTTTAACTCAGGCAGTAGGTGGTCTAATGAAATATTACCATGCTATTTCTTCAAGGACTCCTTTGGCCTCTTGTATCATTTATCCTTCTCAAAACCATAGTGTTTATTTTGGACTGTTTTGCTGGAATTGTTCCTTGGTCCCTGATTGATTTGATGAAAGGAAGGACAGACGCCAATGCCCCTTGGCTGCATTCAGCAACAGAAACGTTTCTCTGAGGTTGGCAGCCTGCGCTCTCTAGGCACTGATCCAGGTTTCCTCTGAAGAGCAGCTCTTTGATGACACGTAGGCTGCTTGAAGGAGTCCTGTTAACATCACCAGTATTGGCTCCCCTTGTAGGAGATGCAACTCAAGGAGACATGAAAAGCATGGGAGGACAGGGGAAGGAATGGTCTTATGCAAGTTGCAGATTAAATGCCTTGTTTGTCCTCCAGAGTCAGCAACTAATTTCTTCGAAGCCGAGCTAAGGAATTGAGGCTGGCTGCCTGAGCACAGCTGGGACTCCAGCTGAGCTGCTCTTTGTTTAATGACAACAGTTGTTCTCAGCTAGGACCTTCAGAAAATAGTATGTGTTTGGAGAGGCAGGATGGTGCTGCTGCTGCTGTGAAGTCCCAAGTATCCTCATCTCCCCACTCTGGCTGCAGTGGTAGCTGAGAGCTCTCAGCACTTTCCTGGCAGTGATCATCACCTCATGATTAGATGCATGGACAATTAAGGCTTTCAGATATTCCCACACAGAAGTGATGAAGAGTTGCAAACATGAGGTTCTGATTCTCACTACTGTTATGAAGTGTGAATGCTGAAACATTTATTTCCACTTCGAGTATTAGTCCATATGTGTACTTCACTATTGGTATGTGTACACAGTATGGAGTTGAAATTTGAAAGCTTTGGCCACCAGAATCTGCTGAGGACATTCCTTCTTTCATGTCCACCTGCTGTGATGCCAAAAGTGTAAAGGACAGTTTAGGCATTCATTACAGCAAAATTTCGTCTCAGCATTCATGTTCTCCCAAGATAATCTTTTGTACTAGTCAATGTATGCAACAGTGTTATCTTAACAGTGCTAATTAGGTAGCTGTTCCCTGAAAGCTGTTTAATCAGATTTAGTTTGTAGTCAGAAAGCAAAGGAGCGTCCTTCTTTGTGATAAACTGTTCTACACTGGAATTGCTAGATTGAAACACTGCCCATCTTTTAAGACAAAATTACTTCTTACTGCAAGAAGTATCTAAATGTGCTGTTTGATATTTTTTTTTAATTTTACTACATCCTTTTTTACCTGCAGTAAGAGTATTTTGGACCCTAGAAGGTGTTACAAGGTGTGAATTCTGAAAGTTCTGGAAAAAAAAAGAAGCCAAAAACAGATTATGAAATTCTTACAAAATTCTGTAAATTTTTTGTTAGTTGATTGGTTGGTGGGATGAGGGGGCATGTTTTCTTCAGGTTGTCAAGAAGGGAGATAAAATACCATGGTTGTCTAAAAGGCTAAAAAGCAAAAATTGGATTAAAGACCTTATAAAGTCTACCAGGGAACTACCAGACTGTTTGACTATTACAAACTAGTTTCTGTTGAAATATAAAGAATAACAAATCCTTGAATGGCATGATTTTTTTCCCCAATTTGTTTTTTCTACCTTTTTCCCTGTATGCATACATGTTATTTTGATCCATTTTACCATAGACAGCAATGTTTGTGTTCAACAACATGGACGAAGGCAGTCTAAAAGATCTTACATTCTAGTGAACAAACTAAACTCTGTCCTTTTGCCTTTTCAAAGCCTGTCTAAAACTTCACATTAGATGATAATGAGAAAGAACAAAAAGTGGCATTTGGGAAAATTGAGCTTTGTTCTCAGTTCCACACTGACCTTTCCCTCCATTCGTGACTTCCCCACATGCTTGCACATGTGTATCTTTAGTCTATCTTGACCATTTAAAGATTTTCCAGGAAAACAAACTGCATCTTAAACTGTGCTTGTGTGGTGCCAACAATGACTTGGTTTTGTTTGATTGTTTTACATTTCTGTGAATAGGTCACTTATATGAAGGCTCTCCCAGTATTGCTAGTGAAGTAAGTAACTCCACCAGCACTGGAACTAGTGACTGGCTTCCAATGTACTTGTGTCTTTTAGCCAATTTTTCACTGAATGTTTCCTCATGAGCTTTACTCTTATTAGGCATCAAAGAGAAAGAGATTAGAGATCCTCTAATTATGAGAAAATATTTTGGTCTTTGTGTGGCTTACTGGTAAAAAGAGAAATCTTAATCAATCCTATCTGTTCAAAATTCCTATGTACTTAATGACTTTGAAATGTCTGTTAAATTCAGCTCTGTCAAATTAATTAAAAATGGCCAATGAGCTTAAGTTCTGTAGTGATTTACTAGGATATGAGACACAGATGGACAGCATGATCTTGCCAGCTTCATTTCTTTGAGGAACCAGGATTAGTAAAAAGCCCTCTTCAGTTCCTAATAATTTTTTCACTGTAAAACTGTATTTTGTATACTTAAGGGTTTACATCTTTAGATTTTCTTTTTCTACTACATATTTCTTATTTAGACCACATTCAAGGCAAATGTTTTTCAGCCAAGGGAACAAAGAGGTGGAAGTCCTTGAGAAGCATCATCATGATAGTCTGCAATTGTCTGATTTTCTGATGGAGAGCAGGTATCTTAGGACCAATCAGACAGGTCTGGTAATGGTTAAACCCAGTGCCAGCTCTAGGTGTCTGCTGGTCTAAATGGAATTACACTGACTCCTACATCTATTAGATGTGATACTGAATATGGGTTAAATATAACCATGCAGCCTCACATGTATCGCCGTTCGTTTTTTTAAAGAAAATTTTAAGATGAGCACTTGAAAACCCAACCTCCTTAGAGATTTTCTTGCTCAATCTGATTTGCCCTTGAAGCTCTGCCATGAATGATGAAGCACCTGAATCCGGAGCTTCTAGCACGCAATGTAAGAGCTCCTTTCATTTTCCATCATCTTTTATAGAGTCACAGAGTGGTTAAGGTGGGAAGGGACCTCTCGAAATTGTCTAGCCCAACCCCCCTGCTCCAAGCAGAGCCAGCTGGACCAGTTGCTCAGAACTGGTTTTTGGTTTAGTGATGAGGTTTCTTATATTCCATCAGTGGCCTATATATCACAGCAGTGTTCCTAAATTTTTAAGAGATTATTTATATCTATTCCAATATTGTTAATATCTTTAGAGTTAGCAAAGTCAAGTGAATGCTGCTGCTAGGATCCAAAATCACAGCCATTTGGGTCCTTCTGTCTGGTCAGAGTTTTTTTGCTTAAGCTCAGAAATAAGTCATTAATGAGTCATTCTATTCAAATGCTTCAGTGCAGGGGTGTAAGTAAAGCACAGATCAACTCGGATGAAGTCAGTCCAGTGAACACATGCAATGAATCCTTCTGAATCAGCATAGACAAGAAAAAAAAACAAAACAACTTTCTCTATTTGCCTGAATAAAATTAAGTGCACCTTGAAAAACCCTTACGGAATGATTTATTTTATATCCTACTCAGAGTGCATAAAAGAAATGTTCTCCTTACAAGACCATAGAGAAAATCAGAAAATCTATACTGTTATATTCATTTATGAGCAGAGCACAACAGGAGAGATGCTTTCCTTCTGCATCCTAAAGAATAGTTTTATTTGTCCTATTTTATACACCTACATTTAATCAAAAACTTTGTTCTAGGAAAGTGGTTTTCTTCACTAACTGGAAAGGAAGTATAAAGACTTAGGTCAGGTATAAATATCTACTTCTCAGATGTTAAATCTCATTTCTGGTGTGTTGGGTTTTTTGTTTGGGGTTTTTTTTCCATTTATTTACCAGAATATCATCTGTCTCACACATCTGGAAATAGAGCATTTCTTACAGCTATGGCTGCAAATGGGGCATTGTGATACACAGACCAAATGGCCAATCCTTTATGACTGAGTATTCCTTTGGGAAATATGATTTAACAGTTGCCCTCAGGTCACTATTAACAATCTCAGAAAATTTCTGTTTCCATCTTTAAGAAGCCTTGGTATTTTTTAGGTAAGAACATGGATCAGTGGCCTTCATCCTGTTCTTAAAGGATTAAGAAAACAGAAAAAAAGAAAAATCTCCCAAATAAAATGTAAGTGAAAAATATCACCTCTGTAAGCTACTCTGAAGAACATAACTTCTGTATATTATGCACATGTCTAATTCTTCAGCCTGCCTTTGCACAAGTGAAGCAAGAATTTGGGTCTCTGGTTTTATAGTCTATATAATAAAAAATGCACAGCAATGAAGAAAGGCTAGCAGCTGCCTCCTGGTGCACAGAGCACAGCAGTCCCCCAGGGTATCCTGCCAGGCATCTTAGGTGGGTTCAGATCCTGCCTGATGATCTCTGCAGACGAGATCCTCCATTTCTGCAAGTACTGAATATGACTTTGAGTGGAGTATTATTTTCCCCCAGCCCACCTCTTTTGTGCAGTTTGTCAGTCCCTATAAAATTTTATGTAATTTTACTGCTGCTGCTTTCCCCATGCTCATTCTTCTAAGCCACATCTGGTATGTTACATGTCTCCATCTGAGATGTTTCTGCTGGCTTTCCAATAGCTTCAGTAAAGTGATATTGGCGTAGGTACTTTAAAAAAGTGGAGGCCCCTTTGCAGCACAGATCACTGCAGTATGTCTCCATCTGTGGCTGAGCCAACAAGTTTAGTACTTATACTTTTGCCTGTGACTATTTTGAATCAGCAGCTATGCTTTTGTTAGCAGGAATTGTTCAAGTGGTTCATTTTTCATTGTGATTTGCATGCAACCCCCTGTACATATAAGCACTTACTTTGTATATGTCTATATACAGGTTTGTCTACATGCAAGTGTACTTAGGAATGAATATAAGCACAAAAGCTTTGTGAGCCACACAAATTCACATGCTCTCCCCTGTCCTCACCCCACAATGTATGTGTCTCATCACAAGGGGTGAATTTTTCCTTTCCTCTCCTGGCAGTGTCTCTGGCACTCACAAGTCTCCCTACCATTTCTGAAAAAGTAAAAATCCTGTCTTTGACAATTAAACATTTCTCTTTGTAGTATACAAGTGTGTTTCATTCAGTATAAAAACAAGTAGGATTTTTTTTTGTAATGTACTCCCTTCAAGTTTTACCAATATTGAAGTATCATTGATGGAAGAGAAAGAAAACAAAGAAAATGTAGAAATCCCAGATGGCAAATACATTTGGCATTCACAGTTTCTTATTTTTTAAAAAAAATCTGTTTGGTTTAATACACTTCAGGAAATTAATGTTTAACCCGAAGAAATTTAGAAGCCCCTAAAAGCCCCCATCATGAGCTGCTATTTGGTATTCCGAGACTTGGCAATAGCTGTACAGATTCCCCCTCTCAGCTTTTTTGTCTTTATCCTTCTCTGGTTTTCTTCTCAGCACCTGTGGGTCTCTGATACTGTGAAACTCTGTAGGCATTGATGTGCACTTCCGAAAGCTATGGCATGGAAAAAAGAGAGGATTTCCTACCTTTCCTACAGGTTATCCCTGGGAGAATTGGAACACCTCATGTGATGGGGCCATTACAGTGCAGAGCATTACGTGTCAAAACCCAGATGATGAGATACAAAAATATGGATATAGCAGGAAATTAAAATGCTCTAAGAGTGTTTCCTTTTGAATTAGTAACTCTTTCCATGCCTTCAGTTTTATTTTGCATTTCTAATGCAAAACACTTGCCACATAAGAAGTGTCAGGCTTTTTTTACTAAAAGATGTTGTATGTCCCTCAAAATCGTGAACATGTGTATGAAAACCTGGTAGTCATAATAAAGCAAATTGACAGCATTGGCTTATCCCACATGGACACGTCTATGCCGAGTAATGACTGAGCAATAAAAAAAGTAAAGATGTCTCAGATACTTTCCATTTCTTACTTTACTTATTAAACACTTCACAGTGAAATGTTTACAGTTTCTTGTAAAAATTAATCTTTCTTCTTGAGAAAGACCAATTTCTTGAGAAATACCAATTTCTCAAGACGAAATTCTTCATCTTGAATTATTTGGACATCACAGCCCAAAGGTTTTCCTAGCCAGTTTTCAGTGTTAGAACTTTTCTATAATATTTCAGGAAAAGGAACCAAAATGTACATTGATAAAATCTTTTCCATATCCATCTGAAAATGACAACATTTAAAAATTCATATTGATAATCAAAACTAGACAGAAAAGTAAACTTCTTGTTGATAAGAAGGTCATATATGCAAGCACAGCATTAATTTCTTTTGAAGCTATAGAAATTAATGCAGTAGTTTTCCAAGTAATCTTTTATTTCTGATAGTACTGCAAAAACTACTGAGGCTCCACTCTGGTTTGGGAATTAGGCATAACCTAAATAAATAATATAAAATAATAGCCGATATGGAATAAGTAAGTTGTGATTTACCAACTGCATTGTTAAATCAATACATTTCATGCTCTGTTAGGATAAGTACAGGGAAGAAAGTATGTACATAATTATGGAGCAAAACAATGCTCACTTTTTGAGAAATACCAGCCACAACATTATGAACACATCTTGGACAGGAATGAAGATGTACAAGCAAAGATCCTTCACAGTGCTACAACACCACAATGCTTTGCATTGGAGTTTTTTTAAGAACTCTTCCAAAACATTATTTCATCCTCTGGGATATACAGGACTATTATGAAACTCCAGTTCATAGAAGAAAAAAACAACATTGGCATGAATATTCCAGAAATAAGCACGTAAAACTGTTTAGTTTTAGTATGTATGCATCGTGAAGGAAAAAAAAAATCTTGAGCACAGCATGCAGGTGTTAAATCTGGAACTAAACTGTAGACAGATTCATTGGCGAGAGAATAGGGGAAAGTATTTTAAGTACAGGCAACACAGCAGCCATGGAGCTGATCTGCAGAGCTCAGTATTTGAAGTAACTCTCTGAGGGCTTAGCACATTTTTCCCTCTCTCCTCTGTAGGGGACTGAGCAGGGATAGCTGCACGCAGGAGTTCTTACCTGGGCTATTTCTTTGACTGTCACAGTGGATGAAGTGGAACCATGCCACAGGTGCCAGCTCCTGCTTTCCCTATCTCAGTTGTACTATTTGTCTCATCAGAAGGCAGTCAATGCCCACTGGAGGAGAACAGATCTCTCTTTCTGCAGAAAAGAAAAATGGTTCTAGCTAGAACTTTCCTTTCCAAGACACATGGTTTCAGTATAAACTGAACCAAGCATCAGGTCTTGCATTCAGTTAAGAATGATTGCTATTAACAAGAATCAGCTTCTTGGTTTTATTCACAAAAAGTTACCATAGATAGAAAAAAATCCCACAACACTAAAGGCTGAAAGGATTTTGCACAGAAGACTTTTCAATCACTGCAGAAAAGTAGATATTATCCACTCATTTCCAAATGTAACTATGTAAATTTAGAAATTATTCCAGAAATATTATTTGTCTTACTAATAAACTCAGATAATACATTAAATACCTGTGTCATTTGTTAAAGTAGCCATTAGTTCTGAAATATTTTTCTATAGCCAAAACTGGAGATATGTTTGAAAGTCAGGTCCTCTAGTGTATAGGTCTCAATCTGCTAAATCTAACAAGGTAGCAGAAGAATGTTCTTTTTATTTAACTCTTCAGTGTAGTGCCCATGGTTGGATGAATAATCAGAATATTCGCACGTAAATAAGGGCATACGAAAGCATTCAAATAAGATTGTTGGTCTTCATTTCTTATAAAGGAAGGCTAATTCATTGTTAGAGGAAAGTCTGAACAGGAAATAACATGAACTGACATTTTCATATTGTTGTCATAATGACTTGTGCCTGTTTGTTATTAAATGCACAGTCTTGTGATAAAGATTACCTAGTGCTTAGAAGCTCTCTGCTTCATTTCTATTCAGCCACAGCTTCCCTCTCCCTCGTGTTTAAGACAGACAGAATATTATCTTCTCACACCATAATGAAGGCTGATGCTAGGCATGAAGAACAATAGGTTTCTTGATTGTCCAGTGATGGAAGATACAGCTCCTACTCAGGACTGGGCAGTCTTCCTATCTATAACCATGAATGGCTTAATTTCTTTCTATTTAATGAATACTACTAATTTAAGGTCTATTTCAAGCTCTGGACAGCAGTCTTCAATGGAGACATCATGTAAGGTGATCTTAATTAATTATGTTTGACCATTTTAATATTATTGAATAAACCAAGAAATATATAAATGGAAGGATTTGGTGCTATATACATAATAGTCCTCTCTGTATACTATAGAGGGTGTGTCCTTCTCAAACAAGTGGGAGCTTTTTATTGATATATTAATGAAAGAACTGAACGCAGAGTGACTTATTTCTGTCTTTTTTCTGCCCTTAATGAAAAAGAAGAATTTCCAGGAAGAAAAAAATGAGAATGTGGTCTCTTGCCATTTTATTGCCCATGGAGTCTTCACTTCCCTGAAAATTGTGCAAAGCTTAACCTGAGCATTTAACAATATTCAGGGTTTCTCCCTGCTCTTGATCACCCTTACAAACATTGGAACTTCTCTCTTTAAATAGAAAAGCACTGTTCTTTAGAACAGTGACTACCAATATCTTTGTAACTGAATCTCACTAGCTAGTGCTCTTCCACATATCACTGGTTTCACCTACAGATATTGTCCCCACTTTAGCATCAAGGCTGAGCTATTGCATATAGTTAAACTGACTGAATTACATCCACAACCATCTGGGTGGTACTTTATTCCTGACCGCAAAATCCCGGAGCAGAGACACTGCAGCTGAACCTTCAGAAAACAGGACAGATTAATTTGCTTGGGCTATACACTCCACTCTAAAGTACTCAAGTCTCACCAGAAAAGAATGTCTTTGCAATTGGTAGCCACTGTTCCTGAATATCTTTTAAAGCAAGCTGAGGTATTGTTTTTGCCATATTTTGAATCATTGTCCATTTATAATAGGCAGATGCATCCTTAAAATTTCTATTGGATGCTGTTGCTACTGTCAAGAAGGCAGCAGCAGCAACTCCAGGAAGAAACAAAGATTGAATGATCGGTCAGAAGACTGAGAGAAACCTGCCTAGCATGGAACAAAAAAATCTGGGTTTCATTTTCTTTACATATATAAAAAGGTGTTCATCAAAAATTATCCACTGCAGCTGACAGTGCCTGCAGCTTTCCACACTCTCCCTTGTTTTCTGTCAGCATGATTTAAAGAGAGGAAATCAGCTCATAAAGGAAATATCAAGACTATGTCTCCTAAAAGTTACTTAATGACCATGTAATCTCAATGACTAAAACCAATTTCTAAGCTGCAAGTTAGCATATTACAGCTATTGCTAAGATTTGAAGTGTGATTTGCAATGCATGCCGCCAGCATCCAGAGACTGGTGCATTCAGCAGGGCTGGAAAGAGTCCAGAAATGTCAGCAGGTGCCTGAAAAGAAACTCACTTGCTTCTAAAGGAACACCACCAAACACATTCACATCTAGCTCTACAAATATCAAGATAAATGGGTAAAGATTTATGATCGTTGACAGGATAAAAGGTTGTAAAAGATCTGTCCAACTCATTTGCCCAATTTCAACTGTGGCCTGTAGCAGATGGCTAGTGAAAGCACTAAGACAAGCACAGGATAACATTTATCTGCAAGAGCTAGCCAGAGAGACTTGGAGAAGACCATAACCATGAGTAGCACCTATACCTGAACAGAATTGCAACAAGACAACTGAGCTTTTCAGCAAAAGCAGAGGAAATTCTACCTTTGATGTACTTCATGAACACATTACAGTAACATGAACACGTGCAGTAAAAGCAAAGCAGGGTATTTTTTTTTTTCTAAAATGCAGTTTTATGATGAAATATATACTATTCACTCCTTCCCAAAGTCTGTGAGAAAGAAAACCTGCCAATGAAATTAAACAGTAACAGACCTGAAATTGGTAAAAGGAAATTTATACTGTATATCATGTACAATCAACCACCAGAACTCTCAATAGGTCAAGAAGTGGGATTAAAAACCCGAGATATTTATATGAATGATAATATTTGCAGTTATGTTAGTGCAAAATAAGCCATTCAGGCATAAAGGCAGAAACCACCCACTAACTGCCTGAGGTGAAGAATGGTGTTTCCCTTCTAGACATGCAAAGGTATGATTTTGAATGATAAAGATTTTACACCTTCCTCTGGTGCATTTGGTACTGGCAGCTTTCAAGAAGCAGGTAATGGATCAGAATGACCTTTGGTTTAAACAGTCCCAGGTTTCTTTTCCTTCAAAGTCCCCTTTCCTGATCTACAAGGGTGGTCTTCTCCACATTGGGAACAACACTGTGCCAAGTTATTACATAGTTAGTTATCTTTCAAATGGCTTTACAGAGCAGATGTTCCCATGTGAACTTTAGAACACTTCCTCTACGGACTTTTGCAGGACAAGCTGAACCCTGATTCTCATCCAGATATCACTCAAGTTCGTAGAAAAACTCCCACTGAACTGACCAAGATGAGGATTTGGCCCACTGACTGTGATAGTTTCTTTAGCTTCTGCTCCCATTGTGTAGCTAGCAAGGAGTAGGCACAGATGTTAGCATTCACTATGGTAATATTTGAGCTGCCTGATGTACAAAATCACAGGTGTAATGCTTTAGTGGATTTTTTTCTTTCCTTTTTGGAAAAGAACCATGATAAATGTGTTACTGAAATCCTTAAATGCTGTGAGTTCAGCTTAACTTTCCAGAATTCAGATGCTTATCCAAAGTTTGTCTGAAAAACCCATGTTTTTAAAAGTGGTCAAGAAGTTTCATCAGGAATTAATTTCAGGAGGTTTTCAGGATTTCATTATTTCCTGTTGTTTTTTTCTTTTTTTTTTTTTTATTAGACCAGGAAAAAAAAGATACATAAAACTTATCAAAAGGATGTTAAAAGGGAGAAAATTTATGATTGACTTTTAGTAGATGGGAGTGTGATGCTATGGGAATTAAAAAAAAATAAATCTGCCTATTATCACACAGCAGTCAGTAGCAGAATCAGTGCCTGCTCTACTTTGCTTCCCCTTATGAGAAAAACAGCCTTTCTGTAGAGATTTCAGGCTTTCTTCTTCCAGATCCATATCTCTTTGAGAATCAGAAGTGTAGAGCCTGCAAAACTTTTAAATATGATTTTTTTCCCGAATTACCCAAATATTCCTGAGTATCTTCAAAAACCTATAGTTAGAACAACAGACAGGGGATGTCACTGCTTTATGTGAACCTGCTCATTCACAGCACAGAATCCGTATTTTTGGTCCTTTCTTGTTTTTTGTAGACACCCTTTACTAGTATTGAAGTGCTGCTGTTATGTTTTCACGTTTCCATTTTTGTTTTCCCGGGTCTGTAGTGCAGGCCTCTGATTGGTTGCCATGAAAGGATTTCCCCTCCCCACTTCAAATCATCACCAAGTGCTCACGCTCAAAACTCTCTTGCAGGTCCATACTAGAGTTTTGAATGGGACTCTTGAGAACGTTGGGTAACAATATCTTGATCTATTGCTTGAACAATGACAATCATTGATGTCCTCACACCATAAATAAAAGAAAGTCACCTCTCTACATGACTGAGCATTTGCACTGGTTTAAAGGACTCATCAGAAGATTGTGCTCAAAGCTTGGCTTTCTTTTCCAGTAGTATGAGTACTTGCACTGGAACCAAAATCCAAGGAAACCAAAGAGCTGAGATATTTGTAAGACCAAGAAAAGTTAATAGTTGGGCTATTATATATTACAGTAATATTTATCTCTCCTCTCATATCATAGTTATATATATAGTATAGTTATAAGAGAACATGACTTGAGTTCACACCTCAAAATTGGCATTTTTGCATGCTGGGCATTCTTACTTTTCTTAATCCAATTCAAATTCCCCCTCCTAGGAGCAGTTCCTACTTATAGCAGAGATCTCTTATGCTAAGAATTTTTTATTTTATTTGGTTAGTGACGATTCACTGGTTCCTGAAATTCTCCAGCAGGAAGGCAATCCTCACTCACAGCAACGAATCAGACTCAGATGGGACTTGCAGCAGAAGCAGTTACAGAAAAAGATTATGTATTTGTTCAAACACATCAGCCAAGACACAATTCAGAGAAGCAGGACCAAAATTTCTCAGTTGCAATGTTATAAATAAAACCTGGGATAGTCTGCCAGATAAAGACTTTATGGGGAATGATGTCTTGTCAGAGTGAGCAGGAAATCTGCTGTTTACAACCTTAGAAGGTAGTGATTTGTAACTAGGCAACAGATTTGCTGGTTTGCTTGAAACAAACTGGTTTATGACAAGGCAGGAGGATTATTTAACTGAGGGCTTTGGGGAATGGAATATTTTCTTTAAAGAAACATTTTAACTATAAAAAAGGTAAAGAGAGTTTTTTTTATATAAAACCTTTTTACAGTTTATTTCCTATCATTAATTTCTTAATATATATATAAAAATGAGGATCTGACTAAATGAATCAGGACGTTAAATGATAAAGTTCCGTCCATGTGAACAAATAAATAATTATTTACAATCTTTGGCAAAACAAAATGAAATTTCATTGATCTCACTCTCTCACACACACTTGCAAGGAAAAAGAAAAAGAAATTTTAAAAAAACATCATAAATAATTTACATAGAATAGGAAAACTATGATACAGTCCAAATATTAACATCTTCCTCCCCACATTGATGTCTGTCTCTGACAAAACAAAAAAACCTACACAGCCATTACAATCACTACATTTAATGAAGTTACCCTCCCTTCTGCCTGGGACATGGGGACACAATTTGAAACACCAAAAGAAACTGAAACATTTAAAAACCTTAAAAAAGGGGCAAAAAAAACAACCAACCAAGCAAAAGAAAAAAAAAAAAAAAACCCAAAAAACCCAAAAAAACCACAAAACACTAGAACCTAACAAAACAGAAAAAAAAGTTTGAAACAAAACAAAAAAAAACAAACAAAAAAATTTGATAATATGAACACTGTAAAATAAAGCCAGTAACTGTGGATTCCTTTCTAATGAATATAGCAACAAGATCTGTTTCAAGGGTTTAGCTTACTGTGCCCTATAAGGCAGCAGAGGTACTGTATTATTCCATTAGTTAACCCATCTATGAATAAAATTACACCAGCATGTGTTCTTTCTGTGAACAAAGCTCATACAACTTAAACAAAGCAAAACAAACAAAGTTAAGCATGTTTATACTATTGTATATCTGAGTAACTGTTGTATCTGTTTAGAATAAACACTGGTATCCCTTCAGCATTATTTAAGAAGTTCTATATACAGTAGGCATAGGTATCAATACAAAATATTAAAATTAGGGTAACTGGATATATATTAAGGTTCCATTTATAAATTCCTTATTATTGTTCATTTAACTTTAAAGTATACATGAATATAACCCATGAAACTATACTTAAGAGTATACCATGCTTTGACAAAATCTATATATTGTCATATGATTTTACAAACAGCTTTAAAATATTATTTGTGAATGTATTACTGATGCATTATATAACATGCTTTAAAATAAATTATCAGAGAAGGTAGCCCCGTGTGATAATCTTAATAAATACTAACAAAATATTTATAAGTGGAACCTTAGATTCATACGTTACCAAATTAAGTAATAGTGGCCTTGCCACGTTTTCAGAAACCCACATCAGGATTCAGGATCTCAAAGTGCTCTTTGCAGCAGAGATGGGGAAAGTGGTTCAGGTTCATTTTGCTCCACGTGGTCATGGTATATTCTTTATTACAAGGGAATGAAAAATATGATGGAAATAGAACAACTGGAAATAACTTTTTGGAAGTCAGACAATAGTGATTGCTTTGTTTGTTTACATGACTCATTCTTTCCTTTTACATGGAAGTTTCTAGATCAATTCTGTTTGGCCTGAATTAAGTTTCAACGAGGCTATGCTTTAAGTTGCAAATCTGACATTTCTACCAACTGTAATTTTAATAGGTGTATTAAAAGCATCCTCAACAGCTAAAGAACATCTTTTTGGATCAAGAAGTGTTCATAATTGATCTTTACTTTATTATCCAAAGGCATTTTCATCATTATTATAGATACTGTTGCTAAAGTTAGACCCAGAAGCTTTGTGTTACTGAAGTCCAGTCCTGATCAGAGCACAGAAGTATCAATCATACACCTAAAAAGTTATTCAAACACATTTTTCCTCACTTAAAGACAATGAGTGATAATCATCACCCCCCTCTTTTTCTCCATATATATATAAATACATTAAGTAATTACATTTTTATATGTAAACGTCATTCCTTAAAAAAAAAAAAAAAAAAAAAAAAAAAAAAAAAAAGACAAATAAGAACCCATGTTTTCACTCTACAAAAGTGTTCTAATGTATCAATCTGCTACTGCTTCAGTGGTGGGTCAGACGCTCACGTTTAGGTTTCATTAATCCTGGCTGTGAGAAGGCACTTGGGTGAAGGGATGGCTGAGGCACTCCTGGCAGCAGAGAGGTACCTGGTGAGTGGAGCACGAGGACAGAGGATAGGAGGTATACAATAATAGAAACTGGGAGTACCAGGATGTACTGAGGTGTCTAGGTTGCACAGCATTTACAGTACTTTGCTGGTAATGCAGCAACCATTGCTCAAGCATCTGAAAGAAATTGGAAAAAAGGTATTAATTTTGGTTGTTTTATTTGGTTAGGAAGTCAAACGCAAGAACAAGAGCTCTATCATGATACAGTAAAGAGGAAAGCAATGTTTCCTGTTCTGCACTTCCTACAAATGTGAGGACATTTATATAAAAATAGGTGTCTGCCTATGTAGTGAGACACACACGTGTGTGTGCACCTACATATCTAATTGTATATAAGAAACCCTTGGAAAGCATTTTCCTTATTTCAAAACATTCCAGACAAAGCACTATAGACAGACATGCTCAATAAAAAAATATCTGCTTTCCCCTTCATGCCTCTTGAGTGAGGAATGATCTAGAAGCAGCTCTGCCCGCAGGACACACTGAAATAGCCTACAAATGAAAGTGAATATACACAGAGAATTCGAAGAACGTATCTTGCTCAGACATTCCAATCTCATTTTTTCCAGGTGGGTAGTATTAAAACATCTGGTTTTTGTTATTCAAATTGAGATTACTATAGGGGCAAAGGGCATTCATGGTATTTCAATAAATCAAGGTTTACTCCATCTTACGCTATTACAGATTGCTTTCAGTAACTAGAGGATACTTTTAGTTTCCATATTTCACATTTGCTTCACAGGTTATAGTCTTCAGCATTTTCCAGACATTTTCTGCAACTAACCTCTGCATTCATATTTGAGGTCAGAGAAATAGACCATCTCTTGAGAGAAGACAAAAAGACCTAGTCGTCCACCAGCAAAGGTTGTATCATAGATTGGTCCAGAATCCACCATGACTTGTTTCCCTTCATACACTAAAACTCTGTAAAGAACATGATTTAAATTAGACAAGGAGGATAACACAGTGTCCAGTGCTGCTGACAGTTCCCAAGAACTAAAACAGAATTAATTTTAACAAGGCACCAGAAAACCCAACTGCATTGTAGGGATCACTTGTCATCTCTATCTCACGCCCACCTGGCTGGCAGCCACAACACATTAATCAGAAGCAGTGGAGCTGTTCCATAAGTAATTTTGTGCACACCATCTGCAAAAGATTTCCCAATTCTTTATTTAGAACAGTCATGTCTCCTGGAATGAACTATGTCATGTGCTAGCATTCATTGATAAGCCCTTGTTCCTGTGAACTCAGAGGTTAGCACAAAACCTTGCCACATCACTTAGAAAAGTCATCTTTACAGCTGTCTGAATGGCTGATTTATTTATCTTTAGGTGCAAGGGCCAACATCTGAAACAGTAAGAACCATCCCTTGAGTCAAACAAAACATTAATTGGAGACACGCTGAATCTCAATTTCAGACGTTTTAAGAGCTTAATGATAGCTGGAAGGATTTGGACACAAACAACTAGACTAATAATAAATTGGAAAAGAAAGAGAACTTGGCAGGGGTGGTGTCTGTGGAGGTTTTGGTGGGATAGTTTGGTTTTTTTATTGTTTTAGGGGGAAGAGTTGTCTGTTTGTTTCTTGTAGTGCTTTGGGCATCCACCCTGAAGCCAAAAGACCAAGACATTTCTTCATTTTCTTTCTCTATCAGATAGACTGCAGTTCCTTAAGCTTGGATTCTCCACTTCTCATGGGAGACCTTGAGACAGTCAAGGTTCTTAGGCTCAGTCTCTTAAAATAGCTTTAGGGCCGAATAAGAAATGACTCTATAGTCTGTTAGAGCAGTCTCTGGAGGAGAGGATCATGGTCCTGCTTCAGTTAATACGTTAGTTATGCAAAGCAGAAATACGTGGCTTCATATGAAGACTAAAAAACTTGAGCAACTTCCTATAAATCAAGGGTTAGGGACAGATTTCTGCTTAAGGTAGAATTCATGTACAGCACTTGCTCTATCATAAAGTGTCTTATTTTCTGAGAAGTGCCCAAAGACAAGCATGAAAGTGTGCCCTGAAATCCATATTTAATGGATTGTAAAAATAACAGCAAAAAGAATTATAGGTTTTCATGTTCAAGTAACCCTATTTAATGTAATTCTCAAAATTTCAAAATGCCAAAACATATGGAGTTTCATGAATCTTTCATCCCTCTAAAAACAAAATTATGTAGCTCTAAACATGTTAATAAGAAATTGCTATTTCTGTACAAATAAAATGGTTTCATGTCTATATTAGTGAAATAATTGATTTTGTTATCTATAAAAACAGCCTAAAAAATTAAGGAATTTAATGCCCTGGACCACAGAATTTATCATGCTAAAACAATCTAACGGGCTATCCATTGAAACATGCTTTGTCTGACACTAAGCAGATTCTGCAAAGGAAGATACAGATAATAGCAACATGAATGAAAAACTCAAGTTTCCTTTTGACCTGTATCAGTCAATGCACTCCAATATTTTCATGCGTAAAGAAACTTTTCTTTCCAAGAAACAGGTAACTTACTTAGTAATTTAGTGTATCAAAATTTGTCTACCCTTTCTCTCTCACACAAATGAATAACTGCTATAAGCACAAACAAGAGCTTAAGAGGTAAGGTCATCCTCTGCCCCACGGAAAATGTCCTTTACAGGTGCAGTTCTTAGTAGAAGATAAAACTGACAGGGACAGTTAATGCTGATTCTTTGGAACATCAGATAAACAGCTGGGCTCTAAGGAAAGTCATGTGCCATAGCACCTCACTGTGTGCATTACAGATGTGCGCATGGCTACTTCTGCAGTATTTCATATAAGCCACTGTGGGAGACAGGATGCTGAAGCAGACAGGCCGTTGGCCTACTTCCCTGTGGCAATTCTGATGGTTCTGATTAATTTCATTCATTCAAATTCCAGAGGTTGGGGAGGAATCTCGTGTTCTAATCTTGCTTTGAGTTTTGCTTTGGAATTTTTGGTTCCTTTACAGAAAAGAATTCTTTTTTTCCCAGAAATTTCTTTTTTTCTTTAATTCAATAATATTTAGCTGATGTAAATGTTGAACCAGCCAAACTAAATTGAAAACATCTGAAAAGAAAAATAACTTATTCTAAGGATAACAAAATGTCCCCAAATATATTGGAAAAGTGTCACACAAGTATCATCATTATCAGAACTGACAAAGAAACTGATAGCATAGCTCTTACATCAAGAGAGACAAAAGTTTTGCTACTAGAAAATATAGAGGTGCAGAAACATTTCTTACTTTATTAATCCTGTTTTAGGTCTATGAATCAAATGCCACCTGTAAGCAGTATAATCTTTCCAGCCAATGTTCTTGGGATCGTGCCACAAAGTACGCACCTATAGTAGGAATACAAATGGCTTATTAGAAACAAGACTGTACTCCAGTAATTGTATGTCCACCATAGAAACTGTACTTGCAGCCAAAGCTTATTTGCTGCAGAGCATGACACTGAAAATAGTGTTCAATATTCAATGGTATGATCCCCAGACCTCTCTTATAGGGTGAGAGAAATGAAAATTTATGTCTTAAATTGATCAGTTAGTCATCTGTAGTTTCACAGCTGAAGTCACTCAAGACCATTACAGCATCAAACCTGACTTCCCTTAGGAAGTTCTGCCCCTGTTTGCACATACACACACATGCTGTCAGAGTCAGTGTTAATTTTCCTATCTGTACAAGTGACTCCACCAAAGCAGAGGGACTGCAGCTTGCACAGATGTTACTGCCTGTGGTCTGCTCCCTGAAATTGCTTCCACTCAGTCAGGGTCCTCTTCCTGCAAGGAGCTCTGAAGTGCTAAATTCCTATCCACACACAAAGCTCCACTAACTTAATTTCCAAAAGGCATGAGTTTCTTCCATGGCTGGGCCCTATTTGGAACCGCAGCAATTTTTCTCACTGTTTTCATTTATTTTTTCTTTGGTTACTGAACTCTAAACCACGTATAATTCAAACAAGCTGGAATGCCAAAGAAGCAAGTGCCAATACAGAGTTCACAAAGGATTTGTGGATAACTGAGACCTCTCACTCCTTTCTTTGGATCACAGCACATCTTCCCTTTTATACATGTAATTTTTTCCATTCATAACTTTTTATACATGTAATGTTTTCTTTGAAACACAATGCAAATATTACTGACACTAGTAATGTGGGAATTGAAGAAAAGCTGATAAATGTCTGCAAAAATTGAGGTGTGAAAAGAAATCTTTTGAGACACCTCCCTTCTTTTTAAAACATTAGTCATGCACTGTTGGCCTGAAGTTTTACATCTCTCACCTGTCCAGGTGTGTTTCCTGTGTGCCAGAGGGCATTTCTCAAGTGTTCACCAGCACCAGTTGTTGAATTTACTACTTTGAGTGACACACCAGAATAGCCATAAGCCCTGGTGGGTTTGTCCTCCCAGTAGGTCTGAGTGACCTGCTTCCACATCAGAACATAAAACCGACTGCTGGACTGGTAGCCAAACACAAAGCCAGCATAATCATCATCACGATCTGTGTTAACATAGAACGTCCCACTGAAGTCAACAGAGCTGAACTCATCATAGCCTGAGAGAGGACGAAAGAGACAAACCGTTGAGTTACCATGCTGAGTCCAGCCACCCACACCCGAGTCCCAGCTCTATCCTGAGTTTTGCTATAAGTTGTAAACTATCTTTTTCAGTTTTCTTACCTGTACAAGAGGAAGTAATTACACTTGCCTACCTATTACATGGAGGCTTCTGGAGAGAAATAAGTTGTTTACAAGGGGCATTGAAGACAGAAGGCACCATACTTATATCAAGTTCTTCAACTCGGTATTTTATTGTGTTACAGTCAGTGATTAGATGAATAGTCAAAGGCAAACAGCATTGACCTGGTTTTAATTTGGGCATATACACTGTCCCCATGTATCCGTCTAAAGCTTGCAGCACCAAAAAGGTGTGTTTATCTACATTTTTATTTTTAACTTTCCTTATTACCAGATCACTGGTTACTTTTCTGAAGATGATGCCTGACTTAAGATACTTACCTACAGCTATTCCAGGATCAGAGTTGGCAGTCTGTACCAGTTCCTTGCCTTGGTGACGAATAACCCAGTTGGGATCAATCTGAGCTGTTCCCTTGGGGTCCAGGGGGACCATCTGGAACTTTCTGAAATCAGTTTCACTTATGGCATTGTTTTCAGGGCATACATCATAAATATCTGGGATATTGTCATTGTCAAAGTCATCTTTGCAAATATCACCTCTGCCATCACCTGTAAGCAATGTGAATAAACAAATGAAATTGTTAGCAATTTACCTAGTCTTCCTAGCAGCTGTCCCACTGTTAGAAGAAATTTATGATACATATAAGTATGTTATTCTTTTGTTTCTCGAAGAACACTCCAAACAACTCCAAGGAAAACTTCATTCTCTAAAAGTCCATTTGAAGTGTTGCTGGTAATGACTGGAAGAAATCATAAACTTAGATCAGGGCCAAAACTCTTGTCAATAAACTGTCCTGTCAATAAACCGTCCTGTGGTTTATGACAATGACCAATCTGGCCCCAGTCTATATTCTGCTTTGGAATCAGGGTGGGAAAAGTTGGAAGTTTGCTATGTTGATGTAATTCACTAATTCTTGTATTACATTTTCAGTTTGATTTATCCCAGATGTGGATACAATGCAATAGTTTAATATGTGCAGTGTAAATGAATTCAAACAATAGCATTAAAAACTTAATCTTCCTGCACATTACTAAATCTATATATACTATTGAAGATACTAAATATTTTCAGACTATTATCTCTGTTTCAAGATTCGTTCGGCAACAATCCATCTAAGGTGCTTCAGACTGCAGAAGTGTCACGAAGATGTCAAAAGAAAATGGAAACAGTATTGCAGTAAAATATGCACACACTTTTAGTCTTTTACTTGCAGGTACAGCAATTTGTCTTAAAAAAAAAAAAAAAAGTAGTGCTTCAGAAAAATCTAAGAAAAAATAAAGAAGCACTGTATCCAATAGGACTAGCCTTGGAGAAATGGAAATATTAAGTTTTGTTACATGAATTACCTAAGTTTTTAGAGAACCTAAAAATACATCCTTAGAGTTCAGCTACAGTTGTGCTTCTGCCCAATACTTTTACTACACTCAATACTTTTTAAAAAAGATACTTTAAAAAGGTAAAAAATTATTTCCTTCCTTAATTTACCCATAATATTGGAGAGATATGCCTTGCCTTGAATAGTAGGTGTTGAAAGAAGGCATCTAAAAAAAAAAAAATCTCATTGCCAATGCCACTGTTATTCAGTGGCATATAATAGTACAAACACTTGAAAATATATTAGAAATGCTTGGCTAGACAAGTATAGAAACAAATTTGCAAATGGCTCCAACTTTTATAACAGAAACCACTGGATATTACACTGGGTACTAATGTAAAACCAGAACTGCCAGCTGATTTGTTTCTATCCTCATGTAGCTAAGCAGTTGATTTTAAGGTATTTGTGACTGCTCTAAGAACATGGGAATTAACACAATAGGAAATAGCAATGATCCAGCTCATTCAATATTGACCTGCTACTAGATGCTTCACAGACAAATGGAAAGCTACATTAGTATGCCTAACCAGCATAGCATTATCCAAGTATAAAGCTTTCCGAGAGAAAGTTGAATGAGTTTTAGGCAACAGCCAGAAAAAAAACCCACAGGAAAAGATAAAACATCTAGTATCTCAAAGACATTCTGCAGTTCAGATACATGGTAAATGGTCCCATTTTCCACTCTGGCAATCAGCCATGGAGAACTTCAAATCCTGACCAGCTGTGTGCTCCTGCACCTGTTTGTCTTAGTACTACTTGTAGAAAAGAGAATGAATTTCCAATTTTATTCTCTTTGCCAATATGAAAGTGGTAATTCTTGAGTCACAGGAGAATCTAATTCACTGAAAAGTCCTGCTGATGTTCATTTGGTACTGAGCTACTGCTGACTCCCTGTCAAGAAAAGTTAGAAAGTGTTTGTTTATCCAGCCATGTCCAACAGCCCTCTCCAGGGCCTCATCTTCATATGCTATAGCTCACATCTTCAAGAGCGTGGGAGCATCTTTTGGTTTTATTTATCACTTTTCCAAGATTTCTGTTGGACTTACTGCTAATGACAGTGATGAGCTGGCTAAACTGTTTATTATTTATGCTATTTGTGATCCTTACTCCATCCTTAAACACAGTCTCCCTTGCAAGATCCAGATGACAGACCACTACAACAAACTATCCCAGTTTGGGGGCACTTTTATTCTAGAATATTTCTGAAATTAAGGGGTGATTCCAGAGACTGGCAAGTACAAATATATTCCAAATATATAATTGGACTGAAGAGCTAAGTAATTTAAAAACTACTACTGACTACAAACTTCCTACTGCCAGCAGGAAAAGAGTCAGTGCTCAGGATTTTATCTTTCTAAAGGTACATAAAACCGTATTGTATAGGTACTAAATTCTTCTTTCAATTTCACCATGGAATGACTCCAGCAAGCAGTATAACTTGGAACAGAATTTGCTCACCTGTATTTATTGTAAGGGCCATTACTTGTAGATATATTAAGGTGGTTTTCAATAGATCATAAGTGTTTTCTAAATTACATTTTTGATTATGAAACTATCACTGTTTCATTACTGAAATACTGCCAAGCACAGAGAAGGACTGTTTGAGAGTAACCAGCAACATTTCACCACAGGATTGAAAAAAAGAACAATTATGTATCCATGTTTTAAATTGCAATGTGACTTTTTTTTAAAAACAGACATGTAAATCATCAGGACATATTTAAAACTACTTACAAGGCAAATTTGAGAAAAGTTGCTCATAGAAACCTTTTTTTTTTTTAAACCAAGATAGTTAAAACTTAACAACAAATTTAGACCTAAAAAACCTGAAGAAATAGTCAGGTTTTCAAAATAAAACAGAGCAGTAAACCATAATTTTTTGTCATTCTGATTTTCAGAAGGTAACTTGTTTTGAAAGAAAAAAAGCTCATTTTTCATTTTTAAAAGCTTCTATTTGAAATATTTTCCTAGATTTTTAATACGTCAATTCAAAAGAAAATGTTTTTTTTCTTTTTATATTTGTTGAAGATGTTCTTCCGTTCTACTCCTCTGACCGTGGGTCAAACTGGCCAGTTCAGTTCCATTGAAGTCCATGATGTCTCATATGTCAAAAGCAGATTTGAAGTCTCTCTCTTTATCAGGTATCAATAATCTGAGATCAGAATTGGATACTAAGAACTAAATTAAATACATATGATACTGTTCTTACCATCAGAGTCCTCCTGCTCAGGGTTGTATCTAAGGCGACAATTGTCCCTGTCATCTGGGACACCATCATTGTCATCATCAGGATCACAGGCATCTCCTTTACCATCTTTATCATGGTCAGCCTGGTTTGCATTGGGGATGTAAGGGCAATTATCCTGGTTGTTCTGGTGGCCATCTTCATCTATGTCCTCATTGTTATCACACTGGTCGCCAACAAGGTCATTATCTGCATCAGTCTATACAGAAAAAAAATTGAAGAGTAAATTTATTGTTTACTAAACACGAAAGTACAGATAGCTTGGTAGTTAATTTCTCACCATTTCAAGGACGTCTCTGAGGACAAGTGATATTATGATACCAACCATGCTTCAAGCAGGAGCAATTTCAAAACAGTATGGACACTTATTCTGCTATCAGTGGCACAAGATCTGGTCCCAAAGACATTTTCACGGCAAGTCTTTGGCCACAATCTTCATCATTCTCATTCTAGAGATCACAGAGGAATGTCAGTCTGGGCAGCACATCTTCTGATTGCTTCTGTACACTTGACATTACTTATCTGCATGTGGACCAGCAAATTCAGGCATACCAAAAGCAGCCCTAAGGCTGTAATCACTTGTCACGGGGGAATAAAGCAGTTCACCAAAGGCTTGAAGATGAATTAAAATCATCACCACTCTACTTCCCTTTGCTACAAAGAGATCTGACAACCTGAGATGTGAAAATTAGCAAAACAGGTCCACTTCTTCAGTGCTACAGTAAACAGAGACTGATAACAATTCCTGTGTTCTTTTCTCTACCCTTGTTCTGATATTACCATTAAGGAAATGGTCTCTAACATTTACCTGGTCTGGATTATGCATCAATGGACAATTATCACACTGATCACCAACTCCATCACCATCTGTATCACTCTGGTCTGTGTTATAGACGTAAGGACAATTATCTCGTTCATTAAAAATGTCTATAAAGAAAAAAAAAAGGAAAAAAGATTGAAAAAATCAGAATGATATAGTATCCAGCACAGCCAGCCTTGCACACAACTGTAAGAGTCTCTAGTAAAGAAGCAAGGCTCTTAAGGGGTTCACAGGTTTTCTGACTACTGCAACATGTTGGCATATCTCTCTGGAAAGGATAAAAGAATCCTTTCCTATATTATATGGTCCCTGGATGTTTGTGTAATTTTTCAGCCAATAACGTATGATTACACTTTTCTTCAAATGCAGATCTATCTTAAGTACTACGAAGAATCTGATAATCACAGGGATCAGAGGACTTCAAAATATTCAGAAGTTCAAGTCAGATAAGCATCCAGAAGTTTAAAATGTTAATGAAGGAAATCCAAAACTGGATTTCTTCAGCTTCTAATACTTCCTTATTCTCATAAATTTTTGAAAGACATTTAAGTGCTTTTCCCCCTCGTTAATTCTGATCAAATCAGAGTCATATAAGCATGCACTGGTAGATGAAATAAGCACCTATAATATTAAGACACACAAAAATGTGTATTTGGGTTAATGTGGGCTTTGCTTTACGCTCATAGCAAAGCTGATTAATTTCCTATAGGCATTGTGTTAAATGCCTGGATGTTCTCATGTTATTTTCCCTCCCTAAAAAGGAAAAAAGAAGTCAACAGAAGTGTTATATTAGGCACTGATTGCTTTGGAACACAGACAAATTAAATATATTTTTTTTTAAGGTTACACTGATAAAAGACTTGCTGTGAATTATTCTACAATAATATCCATTGTAGTTATCTAAGGACTTTCTGGACAACTATACGACACAGAACAGATGAAATTCAGGTCTTCTCTTTCTTCTGTCTTTTTGAGCTGCTATATCCAATTTTATTCCATGTATAAAAGTAGGTAGCCCATCTTACTGAACATAAAGCAAAGTGTACTCATGGAACAGCACTTAATTTGCAAAACTGAAAGCATACCATCTCCATCAATATCCACAGCACATGAGTCACCCTCCCCATTATTATCTGTGTCAATCTGAGCAGGGTTGTGCACATAGGGGCAATTATCACAGCGGTCACCAACTTCATCCTTGTCATAATCAAACTGACGAGGGTTGAACAAAAGAGGGCAATTGTCCTAAGTAAGAAGAAACAGAAGATTTCAGAATATAAATCACAACTCAGGAGAGCATACTATGAAGTGTCAACCCTTCCTTTTAATCTTGGACAGAGGCCAAAAAAAACCCAACCAAAAATCAAACTATTAATCCATATATTTTTCAATGAACAAGCTGTACCTTCACTGAAAATCTTGGTGATAATGGGGTGCCATCTGGCCAGCCTGACTCACTGGATGGTTTTGTACGTGATACGTAAAATGTGTTCGTATGTCACTAGGATAGCAACAGGTATTTTAAATTGGATCTGTATTCATACTTCAGCAAAAGTGTCACTGGTATGTGCATTTTGTTTCTTCAAAAAACCAAACCATTTTGCAAAATCAGGCCAATATCAGCTGCATTTTATATTTTCTGAGAAAAAGTAATTATTACTCTGAGGGGATTTTTTGGAACAAACCAGTAACAATATTCTCACTTTTAAACCACATATTTTGATTTTTCAATTTAAAAAAGGATCAAAATTTTTGTGGGTTCTGTTATATTGTGTATGATAATAAGATGTAAAAAGTTTCAAAAAGCATACCTTTTAGGGGAATTTTGAAAGTTTCACTTCAGTTTAATCCCTAATTTGAAAGTCTGCCAGAACAAGAATTCTTATGTTTCACACATACTCAAATTACACATGGGCTTTTGCACAGGCACAAGGAAGTACTTCGTGTGGAAAGCAAAGAACAACAAAACCAAACCTAAATAATGGGAGTGAGGGCTTCATCAGCATCATGGAATCTGAAGGGAGGTCATATGGGAAAAAAAAATTTAAACTCATTTTTTTCTGTTAAAGCAAAAACCATTTAGTAGGAAATAGATTTTTAGCACATTTCAGATTCCTCAGAAATACATTATATATGCAAGGACAAGATATAGTGGCAATTAAAAAATTTATGTTGTTCATAAAACAATTGCTCTGGCTACAATTTTTCAAATCATGTACTAAATCATATTATTTTATCAAATGATTCTTTTGTTTTTGAAATCTTCCAAATAGAGATATTCCGTGAACATAGTTCTAACCCAGCTTTAACCATCTGAAGCTTTAGGGCGTCTAGGCTCCCTCTGAAGGAAACAAACAGGCACAGTAAACTCCAAAAAACTAATTCACTCATTCTCAACATGTTCAGAAAAGGCAGAGTGAATCCCACTTTGGAGGTGTCCCTTTTACTGGATGTAACGGAAGAACATGTTTAGACTATTTATCTTTTAGACTCTACAGGTAAATGAATTTCAGTCTTGCTGGCAGATGTAGAGGAGGAAAGTATGAACCACGCTAGGTACTTTCCTCCTGTCATTTCCCATTGATGCTGGCTGTGTTTATACTTATTAATACTCATCATCCCTTGTTTCCAGCATACCTCAGATATAGTATTTATCAGCTTTTCAAATACAATGGACCTATCATTCTCCCATTACAAAATAAGAAATCCAAAGCCACTTTCCATTAATCTGTTAGTATGCACACAAGTAAACCCAGAACTGATACAGAGAACATAATTCACACCCAGGTTCCCCAGGCTGCTTTGCTCTTCACAGTGCTACTCTCTTTTTGACCGAAACCAGTTTTACTGTGTACCAGATATCACCCAGGGAAGCCACTGCAGAATAACTCAGCTGAAGTACTGAAAAATAAAACTCTCATCTATTGTAATGCTTTTCCTTAAAACCAGATGTTTAGGTCAAGTGTACTGGAGACACAGAAACATATCTTACTTTATCATCTTCAACACCATCATTGTCATCATCCTCATCACAGGCATCTCCTTTGCCATCTTTATCAAAGTCTTCTTGGCCAGAGTTAGGCAGAAGGGGGCAGTTATCCTGGCCAAAAGAAATAATCAATGCATTATGTCTACATTATGTCAGAATGACTTGCCTGGGCAGAAGAGTAGATATGGTACACCAGAGACTATAAAACAAGATCAATCACAAATACTTTTTAAATGCGTTTGTTTGCTGCCAAAGATAGGAGTTCATTTGCTGCTTTCATATTGCAAAGTACGTGAAATGCATCTGCAAATCATTCTATTTCCCAGCTCTCCTTCTGTCAAGGCAATGTTTCCAGTAAATTTCAGATGAAACTATCTAGCAGAGAACAAGCACACCACATGTACACACATGCACCCTTACATCAACTTTTTATAGACAATTCATGAAGTACGTTTGAAGATTATACATAAAATGACCAGGTTTGGCAGCCAGAAAAATAAAGATACAAGCCAGGAGATGATCTTCAGAAATAGTTGCTCACATGGAAAGTTACTGGAATGAAGTAGTACACAGCAATGAAGGGGTACACAGTAAGAAAGGGTTTTGGAAAAAGTGCCCTTATACTGTTCTGCAGAAGAGTGCCTTGGCAATCCCATGCTCCCATGGCTTTGAAGACAAAAGGCAAATGTACCTCTATTTTGTATCACAGCTGTGTAAATTATTTTAAATGAGCAAGTCTTACATTACACTGAAAAAATAAGTGAAAGTTTGTCAAACTTTTATTCCTTTTAAAAATACATGAATCAGCTAAAAATGGATTGCAATTCTACCAGTGGCTAAGAATACACCTGTTATTCTCACTTCTTCTCACATTCTGTATCTACTGTACCAAACTGAATCTGCCAATTGCATGCAGAAATAGCCTTTTTGTAACATATATCCTAAGAAAATGAATATTGTAGTAAGAGTCTTAGCCATGTTTTCAATCTCAGTGCTTTTAATAGCATAGGTAATTCAAGACAAAGAGAACTAGAAAACTTGTGATAAATATCAAACCCCCAATGCAAGTCCAATTTTTTTATGGCACTTTTACACCAAATACCTGTGAACAGCCTTGACTGTCCAATTCAACACTGGTTACCAGTGACACAAAAAAACCTAATTTTGAAATAATGAAAGAAATTAGTTGAAGCTTGCCCAATCACTTTGTATGTTTGTATCTACGTTTTTCTTCCTGCATTCTCTACAGATTTGAGTCCAGTTTCATATAAATCAAATAGTAAGGTAAAGACCTCACAGGTATCAAGTTCCTATAAACTTTAGAAAAAGAGGTAACAGGACAGAGAGGAGAGATCCTAGCAGTGCACTCTAAAAGTTTGTTATTAGAAAGAACTTCTTCCTTCACCTTCCACCTGGGAACTCAACCTTGATGCACAAACCTACAGGAAACTAGGCTTCTTGGGTTCACCTATTGACAAAGTTGTGTGTTGGTATGATACATCTTAGTGAAAATATGTTACCTGCATGTGAATGAAAAAGAAATTCACACTAAAAGATATTACTAAGGTTTTGGTTTTAATTACACCTACTTGCTTTATTCATACAGTTTTGCTTAGGCAGTAAATTAATTTTCAACCATTACTAGCTCAAGAAGGCAGCCTTGGTTTAGTCTTTTTAACTGAGTTACTCAACCTCAATATTTTATAATGAACATAAGTACCTGAAAATACCTGCCATTTTTAAGGTTTTTTGGAGGGGTTGGAAGGAGAGCCTTTAAGTGAAGTACTTGTGCCTATTAGATCAACAAATATATTATAGAAACCATGAATCAACCTTTGGAAACAGTTTTTTCTAATGGGTTCAGCATGTTGATTTTTAATGAAAAGTAATCATTTGCATTACATCTTGAGTCAACGCGTTGCAGATTCTGATGATAGGAACTGAAAAAGCATATATGTACTGTAATTGCTGAATTGGCTGGATCCACAATGAACAGACATCGGCTACAGTGAGGAAGATCAACATTTGAGGCTCAAATTTCCATTACAAACTCTTCTGCTGATAAAGCCTAGATTCACAACTTCAAATCTGAGTGATTTGATTCTCTCAAACAATCTCTCAAACTTTCCTAATCTCTTGATTTGTATTTGGTTTTTTTAAACCACTGTAGTGGTCTAGAACTCAGTCATTTTTGCATTTCCTTCCTCATTTTTTAAGCATCCAAGCAGGCTCACCGTTTCTGAGCAATTGCCACTGGAAGGAACCTCAGGCCAAGAAGCCAAGGAGAACTTACAGTGTGCTTCAGGTGGGCACAGAACCAGATCCCAGAGGAGATACCATGGTGGGCACTCACTGCTAAACCTACATACTGTTTTTAGGCTCTCTGATGCTTATTTTCTCCTTGGTGTAGTAATGTTTCATGTTCACAATAGCACAGCTGCAGTAGCAAGAGTGGAGAACAGGCCCCTGCCAAGTCTAGAGCCAGTGATGGCAGGCAGGTCATTCCCCTTGGGAGGGTGAAAGCTGGGACTTCACTTCTCTGATGGGTTAAGAGATGCTGAATCTCCTATCCTCTCCCACTGAGCTTTTGTGATAAGGCGAACTTCTCTGTCTACTGTTTTCATAGGTTCCTACTGCCAAAAATTTTTTCAGGCTCTCAATCCAGTTTTCACAGTGTGACCTGCTTAACTCTTTAAAAGGAAGGGGTAGTTCAGAAAAAGATTTAGAACTGTAGACCTTACATGGCTGTCTGTCTCGTCACAAGTCTTGCAGGTAGGATTTCATACTCAGATTCCTGTTTAGTTCTCAATAGCTGTGTGCTCTACACCCACATTTAGGCATGGGTTTGGTTCCACTCAGTGTGCTAACCCTTCACAAGCATCCAAACCTTACACATATTCTGAGTAGGAAGAAATCCACAGCAGAGGACTTTGGATTTTATTCTGAGGATCTCTTTCTGGGTCTACTGTTAGGTAAATACACATTTCACAGCATTTTCTAGAAAATGAGCATACTGTAACAGACAAAGCTACCACCAGCTTGATGCTGAGAAGTATTACTCAACTATTTAGGAAAAGGAAAGAAAATTTGGTTATTGTATAGCATTTTCATCAACTTTTTTTTACTTACCTTCACACAATGATATGTTGCATTAGCAGCACAGACCAAGTTATTATTAGGCCAGCCATCCAAATCTGAATCCTCACCACAGATGCGCCCATCACCAGCATATCCTGTCCTGCATTCACATTTGTACATAGGATCACTGAAATGGCCCAGATAGATGCATTCTGCAGACTTATGGCAGCTGTGTGTCTTGTCCTTGCATGGATTCTCAGGTTCACAGACCTGTAACAGACCATATTCACTGAAACCTGATGATATTCACAGCCAGCTGTGTGTGCCTCAACTTTGGCAAAAATCAGGCCAGTTATTTAGATGCTTAAAGACAGAACTTTGCTTTAATCGTGGTTAGTAAGTCATACTGCTCTGCCAGCTCACAACTCCAGACAATGTGTACAATGAAAATAATTAAAACAAACAACAGGAAAAATTGGACATTATTCAAAAAGCAATTAAAGTGAGTGATTAACATTTTCAGAACTCTGCTTTCATCCAGATGTCATTAATCCCTAGGAATTAACTGCAGCAGAAAGTGAAATGTGCTCACCTCTTTCTCTTTAGTATTTTGCCTGTCAGTATGCAAGGACTATCTTATTTTCTTAAATCGGAGACCTTAATGAATTCTCATGTACAATTTCATGTGTACAATGTACACGTACAGACATCATATTTTCATTAACAGTGTCTGAGAATCTCACATAGATGTTCTACATTTAGATTTCACACATTGAACTAACCACAGATTGATTCAACAGCAACAAAGAGAAGGCATCCCAGACATCTGGTTTAAACTTTTTTTGTCTTGTCTGTCAAATCATAGTCTTCAATATTACTTCCACTTCTGTTTTTCACCATTAAGAGTTGTTGATTTAGGGAATAAGAACTTCAGACATATGTCTAATGACATCCACATTCTCAGCATTATATCTATGGAGAGAACGACACTGATTCTTCAGTTTCTAATCCCCAGAGTAGGTATATACACTTGAGAGAAAGGAGAGCACAGCAGGCGCATGTTTGCTCCTGGCATTTAGCACTCAACTAAATGTTTGGAACAACTGTGCAGATGTCAGGTTATCTTATCTTTGGTACCCAAGTTTATCACATGCTTTCATTCACAGATATTTTCAGGTGGGAATTACTCAGTTTCAAAGCCCTCAAATTCTCTTCAACATCACTTACTTGCTTCTCTGTCTTGGCAACTTCCAGCCCTACCCCATAGGGCTGACTTCCTTTATAGCGTGGAGGACATGGCAAGCAGTGGAAACCCGGATTTGTGTTCACACAGCGATGGACCTGATTCACCTTAAAGCAAATGTCTGACACAGCTATACACTGCAGGAACAGAAAGAAGAAATCAGTGAAATGGTTATGTAATTCCCAAATAATGAAAATTTCAGTGATTTCCTGATGTTAATGGAAACAAAGCCAGTACCTCATCAAGATCCTCACAGACAGTACCATTGCCAAGGTAACCTGCAGGGCATGGCCCACATGACCAAGACCCATCTGGGTAACTGTTGCATTCTGCTCCAGGAAAGCAAGGATTTGACAAACACCCATCTGGCAAAGGCACATAAAAGTGTATATATCAAGTTAGGAGCATAAGAGACATATAAAATTTCATTTAAGAAACAGGTATTCTCTGTTTATTAGCTTAACTCATGTCTGAGGCAACAGATTCTTACAAGAACCCTTAGAATTATGGTTATTAAATTCATGTAATATAGTATTGATTTAATACTAAAATATTAGATTGCTATATACACTTGAATACTTCCAAACATACTGAAGTCTTGTTTAAGAAATGCATCCTTGTTCAGAAGTCAGTATTAAGAATATATATAAAAATCCCACCGATATAAAAATCTAAACAGCATCCAAAATAGTCAAATATGCTTTCCCGAAACAAAGGTAAAATTATTAGATTTCTGTAGTTTTGATTTGTAATTATCCATCAAAGAAATTACAACAATAACAATTAGTCAGACTGCATAAAGAATGAATAAATACCAACCAATTGGGCAATCCTTTTTATTGCACATATCGTGTTGCTTGGTATCTCCCACACATGGCTTTCCTCCATACTGTGGCTCTGGACTGTTACAAAGGCGAGACCTCTCACGAATTCCTCCGCCACAGGTAACAGTGCAGGCAGACCATGGAGACCAAGGACCCCACCGGCCATTCACTAGGACATGCAGAAAAGAGAAGAGCATCACAGGCAACATAGTGGGGACAACATTTGGTGCCAATGACAACTCTTTCTTCAGATCCTTGTCTGGATACAGTTTCTCACTATGAACATATGAAGAAATATGCTGGCACACCCTTACACTGAGATAGCAATATTTCAGAAACAAACAAAAAACATCCAACTGCTTTATAGGCATCTTTTGGCCAAGAATTCAAAACAACATGCTGTGCCCAGTGGCATGGTGTATTTCCATTTAAGTTGATGAGAACAAATATAGTGTCTTCAAAGCTCCCTACTAAGCTTTCATTTTTGTACAGAAAGCAGAGCGTGATGACAGGATATAAACTTCTGCTGAGCCAAACCTCAGCTCTGTGGCTTTTTTTATTCTCAGTAAGATTACAGCTATTATTTTTGTCTTGTAGTCCATTCAGTGTATCTTCAATAGTATTGCTTGACTCGGTATAAATAACTTATTTCAATTATTCTTCTGCATGTTTTAAATTGGTACAGTTCTGCTGATCCTTCTATCATTTTCTTGAAATACAAACACCTTAGAACCAAACTCTGTGTGTGTTCTTGGTACTGCAAAAACCCGTAAGGGCCATGGTGTGTGTCCTTAAATAACCTATTCACTAACTTTGCATGCACAGCTAGATCAGAAAAATAAACAAAGTGAATATAACTATTTAAGCACTACTGGGTTGGAAGCCTGAAATCAGTTTCAAGCTCGTATTCTGTAAGTAGAATGGAAAGGCTGAACAGAGGAGGGAACAAAGAAATATATACAAAGGGAAAAGAGTGAGGAAAAAACATATGAAAGGAAAGTGAAAATGAATGGAGTGAATGGTTTCTAAAAAGATCAAAGAGTGTATATGAAGAAAATTATAACAACAGTTATATGTGTGAAATATGTATGCATACTTCCAAAGAAACCTGGCTACTGAGGGACTGTATGTCTATTCCTGTACGACATCAGCTTCCTTTTAGATAGTGTTTGTATTTTTGATATGCAGAGATAAATCACTAAGTTATAAAGTAATTTCTCAAACTATTAATGTTTAAAGCCAAATCACAACTTGGGAGGTTTACAAAACCTCTGACTCTATTGCTGTCTTCATTTCAAAAGCACCCTTGTGTGTTATTTCATCCCAAGCTATAAATTACATTTTCCATCATAGAAATTCACTGAAATTTATATCTAAATAAAAAGAAAATTAGCTGGAGTATTATCGCATGACCTTGGATTCAAGGCCACAGACGTACCTGGACATGGAACTTTCTCACACTTCTCTGTTTCACGCCCATTTCCCACACAGTTTTTCCCACCCATCTGAGGAATAGGGGAATTGCAGAGGCGGATGCGAGTGATATTTCCTACTCCGCAGGTAACTGAACAGGAAGACCAGGGAGACCAGTGACTCCAGCCACCGTCTTGACGTACTGTGAGAAAAAACAAAACTCAAGAAATAGCCCACCTGCAGCAGTGATGCAAACTCACATGCGAAGTTAACCTTCTAATAAGCCTCTCCGTACATGTGATGAATGTCCCATGTCTTTCCTACCACTATCACTTACAAAGCCCAGCACATAAGCTCAGGCAGTCAAGCTTTCTTAAGAATCTAACCAACATATAACTAACATGGATGTTATATATTTAAACATTTTTATATTTAATACTAAAAATAATCTTGTTCCAATGAAATAAAGACTTGTTTAAAATGCGTGTTTGGACATCTAGCAGCTTCAGCAATAGCCTTATGTACTAAAGTAGCCTGGATATAGCAGCTACCTGAAACATTATTAACTAACTGGAGTATGATCCTTTTAAAGTGTCTTAAATGTAAAAGCAGTTTGATATTTTGCAAAAGTCTTCTATGATTATCATACTCCTAAACACTACTAAGCTAATGGAATAGGCCAATAATTGTGAATGAATGGCAGATTAAAACATGGCTCCGTGTGTCATGATTATGAACTCAGCATTATCTCCAAACTCACTTCAAAAAAGAGACTCCCGTTCAGAGAATCGTAGAATGGTTTGGGTTGGAAGGGACCTTAAAGATCACCTAGTTCCAACCCCCCTGCCACAGGCAGGGATACCTTCCACTAGACCAGGTTTCTCCGGGCTGCTTCATAATGTTAAAGAAAATATGACCCAGTATTTTACGTTTAACAGATCTGAGCCCAGAATGCACATACCTATTATACTGTCAGGAAAAGAAGAAATATTTGAGAGGGGTGAGATGACAAAGAATCTAACACTCACTACTTTAAATATGCATACATGAGTGTGCAAATACACACTGTCCTGACTAGTGAACATCTACAGGAAATCCAGACCAAGCTTGTTTTCAATTAGAGATGTCCAAAGAAGCTTAAAAAAAAAAAAATAATTATTACTTACTGCGATGGTCACATTTCTTAAAGCTGCACATCCTTGTCTGGATGTGCGGGCCTGTACAAGCACTCCTGGTCACATCACACGACCTTCCTCGCATCTGAGTCCCAGAGCCACAGGTAACTGAGCACTTTGTCCAGTCTGACCATGGTGACCAGCCTTCCTCACTGTCATCAGCTGCAGAGCAAAAGGTAACAAGAATTGCTTAGCATCACTATTATCGTGCTCAGAAGACCTTCACTTCTCTTTCTGTAGAACATGAACTTTGCCCTTCAGATCTCTCTTTTTCTAATTTTGCTTTCCCAAACTGCTGCTGGACTTAGGGAATTATAATTTAATGTAATGAGAGGTTAGCCCAGATAAGAATACTGGATCTTCATGAACTAGCTTGCAGTGTTTGTATGAGGCACTGACCTTTGGAGGAAGAACATTTTATCTCTAGAATGGACTGAGACAAAAATTTGACTTCCCAACTGCCTCTGACTTCAGAATATAGGTCAGTATAATGAAATGTGGCCCCGGCTCTTAACACAACATAACAGCGTACATGATCAAAAGCACGTTGTAAGAGTATGCCCTATGCTCTAAACAGGCAAAAAACCTCTGAGTACCTTCCAATACATTTTTGTTTAGAGCATCTAAGCAACCAGCATCTTCTGTAACTGCCCTGTCTAGTACACTGAAGTCACTTAACCAGTGAAACTATTAAAACTGCTATCACTCTAAAGTCTAGTTCACAGCCTGCAATGCCATCTTAAATGTGGAACAGATTGTCAAGGTTTATAAGTAAAGCAATATGACAAAGAAGGAATAAAACTGAGTAACAGAATGACAGTAACAAAGAGGAGAAATAACTTGAACTCTGAATAAAACAACAGTGCACAGTGCTATTGCAAACTAACAAAAATCAGAATGTCCAGACTTGGGAAACACAATTGGGGAGGAGCATGCATCTAACCTTTAGTTGCCAACTTAGCTAGGCAAGTTATCAGCTTACTTCTAAGCAACCAATATAATCACGGAAGAGAGAACAACTCCTCCAGAAGGTAACTTCAAGCAGTCAAGTTACTTCATGTGATCTTTACATACACCTAATTTTTGTATTTGATCTCACCTGCCTTTACCTCTTACTTGTTTTGACCTTTCCAACACACTAGGAGTGATTTTAAATATTACCAGAGAGTATCTTTCTTTTTGGCTAAATACTCACAGTGAGAGCAGACTGGACAGCATTCACCTTCAACAAAAGATGGATCAGCACAGGACACTGCTGGGCAGGTGATTTGATGGCATACAATTTTAGAATCCTACAGGCAAAGAAAGCAATTTACTGACATGCTTACATCCAGAGGCAAATAAAGGTAAGCATCTGGGGAAGTTTCACATATGGAAATTCGAGTTATTCTGTCTGTCATGGACATGGGAACTACTTTTTATAAATATCAGTAAGTCTAGGTCAAGCGCTTCAGTAAATGTGACTTGACCTGGACAGTTGGGCTCAATTAAACCCACTATCCATTTCTGCAGAAGAAGAATGTTTCCAAAACCTTACCTGGCAGGTGCACTTGGTGCAGCTATCTACAATCCAGCTTTCATTATCTGCAAAGACACGACCATCCTGCCAGCAAACTGACTGGTTCTTCAGTGTTTTGTTAGGCCCAATCAATTCCCACATAATTTGGTTCTCTTCAGACTAGAGGATGAAGTAAATGAAAGCAAATTGTGTACTTTGTAAGCAAACCATTCTAAATATACAAAACTGAGACACTAATGGATTTAATACTTCCATTTTTAAAAAAAAATGTATTTTTACATATTTGTGTACATATAGATGACCTCAGGTAGTGCAATACTGCACAGCAATTCTTCAAATAACAGTACAAACAGTCGTACAAAACTAAGAAATCTGTTCTTCACACTTTTGCTTTCCTCTAGCACAGCTCATCTTTAGATGGGAAGATTTTAGTCCTGAGATATATGGCACAGTAATAAACTTCCTTCAGAAAGAACTAATTGATTCAGAATAAGAGGGGCAGACTACAGTAATATGTCATCATCATACTTCATGTTTGGGTACCCTGGTTAGCGACTTGCTAATGTTTTCATAAATGGCATAAGCATGGTAACATCACTTTAACAGTACACAGGCAAGGTTGAGTTTGTTAGCTTTTGATTTCCAAATCTGCAGTAACCACAGATTTCTCCCACATATGAATGCATGTGTGCACTTTTAAGCCCAGTCTATGAAAAACAAGCCATCGCTTAAGTGTTATGCTCAAGAGCTTCCTAACTAGTCACATTGAAAATGTCGGTCATCCCTACATTATGTAGATATGCCAACAGGTATACATGTGTAATACAGAAATCTATTAACTGCCTCTGGTGTAAAACAAAGAAGGAAAGAGCACTGCACAGCAGACTTCTTTGAGTTCTACAAACTTACAGTACTTACCACTTTTTGGAGGTTATCAGCTAAATTGTTCACCACAATGCGCAGACCGGTGAGCTCTGTGAACATTGTGCCCAGCTCTTCACAGGAGCGGTCACAGAACTCTGCCTTCTCTGGTTTCTCGCCCACATACTCAGTTGTAACAGCGGGACTCAAGTGAAGGATTTCTGTGCTCTCGTTGATGGTGTTCGCTTCAGCTGGTAGCAAGAAAGG
>NW_009938160.1:6884-8461 GCF_000696875.1 Nestor notabilis | reverse complement strand
CAGATTAGAGATTCCTTCTGAAATCCCAGATTGGCACCCATGGGTAGGGTTTAAACACATCTATTTTGGCACAGCTTGGTGCCAGATTATATCCATGAATAAAAGAGAGGGGTTAGATGTCAGCTGGTTCCAATTAGAGGCTTTCCCTTTTCAAAAATAAGAGCCAAGCTTTGTCTCACATGGCCCTCACTTTGAAACATAGTTGGCACTGCAACACATTAATTTATGAAGAAAGCATATCGAAAGGACACAGTATCAAAAAGCAAAGCCATTTTATCCACTCAGAGCCATGAAAGATTTCAGATTTTTTCATGACTTATCACATTTTCCCCCATGCAGACAAAAAGGCAGGAGAAAGTTTCCTTCAAGACAGTCATTGTCCTTGTTCTTCCCATAAATTCCATGGTTACTTGGATCAAATTTGGACCATTATGCAATTTTACCAGTCTCCAGGCTACTCTATATTGCTCTGCCTGGTATAAAACTCAGAGTTGCTGTTGTAAGCTGTTACAAGAATAGTTTAATTCTGAAGTGAAATGAAGATCAAGCTAAGATCAGGCTATTTGATTTGTCACTCTAAACACTCCTCCATCATGCAGGTTGTATTTCGAACAGAACTTTGCATGCATTAGAGAGGGAGAACTGGACATGTAGTATCAAAGACCTCCTTGTCTAGCAAATTCTTGAAAAAGACTGTAACAGAAAGCATCCACAGTAATTAATAAAAAAAGAACATAGGTAACTAAATAAAACAGTCTGTGTACTGTTAAGCATTTAAATCTCCACTATGTAAATATCTTACGGATTCCATGTAAGCTTTCTCTAAGGAGCCCAATGCTCACTCATTTTGTATCAGCTATATGCAAGTCCATACTGCCCTGTTTCTTGATAAAGACTTGTTTACCAAATTTAGTAATGTTGTAAATAACATTACTAAATAACAGAAAGGAGAAGCAAAGGATATAGCAATTTTAAAAGAAGACGTCAGCACAGGAACGTGTGCAACAAGACATATCATCAAAACACCCTGGTATCATTTAATGTTTTCAAGTCACAGAGGGTGGCAATGCTTCAAAATTTTGAGGGCTTTATCTTATGCTTGACTGTACAGTGTAAAGTATTATATTTTGAAAATAGGAGTGAAGTATTCTTCATTCATTTGGAAGGCTAAAAATAAAAATCAAAAAAAAAAAAAAAAAGAACAAAGAACCAACCCATAAAATGACATTAAATAGTTACTTTTCAACTATATTTAAAGTGATTGGCTTGATGTGCTTTTAAATTAGCTATGAAGTATCTGCCACTAGCCAAGGTCTACAAAAAACTGTTCACAGTATTCCAGAGTGGAAGTAATTGGCCAGCTTCACTTACAGGATGCAAGAAAACTGATATACCGCATAGCAGATCAGAACTCTTGTGTCATAACTGTTTATTTCAGCTGCTTTTTGATTCCCTGGAAAGAATGCAATTTTCCTACCACATTGAAACACTAAGTTTCTCAGATTCCCCCATAGCACTTCTCAGGTCATTAATTTCATATTTTTCAAGCCAACATGGAGTGTGCCTTGACCAGAACA
>NW_009938160.1:0-6856 GCF_000696875.1 Nestor notabilis | reverse complement strand
GGAAACATAAACCAAAACTATGTTAGAAGAACTAAATCCACACTTCCTACTGGTACTTGGCAGTGACTGAAAGAAGATGCCTGGGGATCACTGGGAAATCAGTTCTCTGTTGCTGTCTTCCTGCTAATTTCCTAAAGACCACATGATCATCTTTAAAATGAGAAAGCAGAAGAGCAAATGTGCATCTTCTCACATATGCAAATGTCATTCTGTTGATCTAGCTTAAGAAAGGATTTTATTGATGTGCCTATTTAGGCATGTTTTTGTCATCTGTCCTACCCAGCACTGTGTATGGGTCCTGCCAAAAGTATTTAGGGCAGACTTTTTACAAAGGCAAGTAGTAATAGGACAAGGGGGAATAGCTTTAAACTGAAAGAGGGGAGATTGAGATTAGATATTAGGCAAAAATTCTTCACTGTGAGTGTGATGAGACACTGGCACGGGTTGCCCACAGAAGCTGTGGCTGCCTCATCCCTGGCAGTGTTCAAGGCCAGGTTGGATGGGGCTTTGAGCAATCTGGGCTAGTGGAAGGTGTCCCTGCCCGTGGCAGGGTGGGTTGGAACTAGATGATCTTTAAGGTCCCTTCCAGCCCAAACCATTCTACAATTCTATGATTTGCAACCACTACACTATAGAGGTACTTTCCTACCCTTCACTCAAAACAGCAATCCCAAGACACCATTTCACCATATTTCATATTCTTACACTAGGATTAAAGACACAGTAGGAAAACACAGGTCACTCTCTGAAAAAGCAGCAGGCTTTTTGTGCTCTCAGAGCTAAGGGCACTTCTCTGGTAACATCCACCACATTGTTTTGGGACGCTTACACATATATATGACATCTTAGTGCCTGTACTTCAGATCAACAGCTGGGACATCAAAATGGTAAAATATGTAAGTTATGGCCATGGCTTTTCAGCTGTGGCAATTAAATGTATAGGCAACACCAGAAAATCAACCATGCACATAATAAGCCTATCAAGTAATTTTGATTGCCTCAAGCAACAGTGTGCTACTAGCTCTCTTCTGTTGTTGCTCAAGCAACTTCCACCTTGCAGTGTCCTCTTGATGTTGCAAAGTAAAAGTAAAAAATACTGTGAATTGAACTGTTTGCCAAATAACTCCCAGGAAGGATAAACAAAACCAAAAAACAAATATTTATAATTGATCAGACCTGAAAATCTGGTAGTTGACAGATGTGATAAAAAAATACCTTAAGAAAAATTGTTGTTGCTTACAACAGCTGAAGGGTATAAGAATTCCTCCTAAGGTATGTATTAGCATACTCAATTATCCCTTTAGGCTTCCATCAGCTTCCTCTTTATAGTAAAATTACAGTAAGATCCCATTTCTACTTGGGGAATTTCAAAACATTTGGTCACACTATTTCACTTTGTGATAATCAACCAATAATATTAGAAAAGATTTATACACATTGTCTTTAGTTGGTTTTGCTGGTTCAATCCATCTACACCTAGTGATGCTGCACTCTTGACTGAGACTGTTCTGCCTCTGACAACTGAATATGCCCTCAAGGTTCTACCTCAACTTCTGGGAGTTGTTTCTGCTGGTGAATGAAGCACAACATATGAACTGCATCCTTTCTGAGACCATCTTCCTCTTATTTACATTACAATAGACCCAAAATACATGTTCCCTCCTCCCACAGCACTTCTGCTCCTCAAGCATTTTCTTCTACTAACAAGGCTGAAAACTAGTAATCAGTAGTTCTGAGTAGTTTCTCAATAGCTTCTGAGTACAGAAAACAGCTTGGCTGGGGGAGATGACAACCAACGAATGAGGGCATTTCATCTTACCTGTGCCATCTAAGGCCATTTCCATTCTAGCCCATGTGACTCATTTCTAATACATTGGCACACCTCTTGAATGTATAAAATAACCAACCAATATCCTCTATCAAGTTTTAAAAAAGAACTAGCAAGCTCAATTAAATTTCTTGAGCATACACAAATATACATACCCCTAGATAGATGCATACACACATTTATATGTATCTTATAGAGACTTTTCATTATAAAATCTCAATGCTTTGGCCCCCTTTGAAGAAGTCAAGATCTGCTACTGCTTAATTTCTGGGTTTTGCATAAACAAGGAAAAAAGTTGAGTACAGTCTGCTTAAGTGATTTGAGTTTCAAATAAAACTTTTAAGTCCTGACTGCCTTATGCACCCACCAAATTCCACCGACAGACTCTGTTTTCTGATTCTTGACTGACATCTTGCTAGTTACAAACACTGGAGCTTAAGTACAAAACCTTAGTGAATACTTAACAAATTTTCATAACTCTTTTATAATGTATCAAATACACTCTCACACACAGAGGGCTCCCTTCCTGGTGAGATCAGCATGAACTAGACAAACAAGAACACATCAGGCTGTCACAAAGAAGCCTTCCATACCTCTTAGGTTTTTGTTTTGTTTTGTTTTTCCTTATTTTCCTTAGGTTGTTTTGATTGACAATGCTTTGGGTTTCAAGCCCAAAGCCTCTCTCAGTCAACAAACTTATTGCGGAGGAATTCAGCATCTTTAAGACTTGGGAGACTTGTTTATGGGTCCATTGACAGTAAGGAGCAGAATTCAGAAGCAACATTACCAGTCTTATGCTCAAAGAATCACAGACCTCTCATGGAATAATGTAGGTATTTTCATATATATGCATTTTTCCTTTTATTTCTATTAATTCCTTGCTTGACAGCTTTTCTCCCAGTTTAAAAACAGAGGCTCAGAGTTACAAACCTAAGCAATAAGAACTAAAAATAGTAGGCTAGATAGTAGAAATCTATCCCAAGATAGCTAAAGAATATGCTCCTATTACCACCAGAAAGCAACTCACTTTCTTTTTAATTTCAAAGGTATATGTTGCATAGTTTTCAGATAATACATCACCATTGATATTTCTAATTTTCAGAGTTAACTGAACAGTATTAATGACAGAAAAAGCCTTACTTGACTGGCTTCTCTGGCATCCTTTTTTACGCAGAACATCCTCTATTGGAGTATCAAAGATTAACTGAATATTTTGCAAAAGACCCTGTAATAATAATAAAAAAAATAAGTTAAAAAGTTACGTAAATTTGGGAGTAAATAATAACTGATCTGTCTCAATTCCATGCCACTGAATGGATTTAGCCACAAGAATATATGTAAAAAACAACCCACAAAGCATTAAACCTGACACAATAGAAAAAATACAGTTTTGTTATACACACTTTCAATACTACAAGCAACAAAATGAGGTATGTTCTGAAATAAGTCATAATAAAAGGTCTTGATCAGCTGAGACCTCAAATCTCCATTTTCATAGTGCATTTTAGATTGCAGTTATTCCTCATGAGATAAAGCCAACTTCTGAAGTTCCTGCTCCGTCGCACTTCAATCCTTAGCCACGCATTCCCATGCACCCTACTTTGCTACCTCCTCAACTGTGCTGATGCTATCTTGAGACAGCACTGTAAAACCAGATTAGTGTCTGTTTCACAAAAAAAAAAAAGAAAAGAAAAAGAAAAATCAAAGAAAAAACCCTACTTTTAAACCAGACTATTTCAATCATCCATTTAACAGTACAGCTCCAGAACCAGTTCTATGAGCACAATTGATGGAGAAACTTAGTCATGGAGACAGGAATGGAGAGGCTGTGGGCAAGAACTTCTGGATTCTGTGCCAAAACGTCACCCATGGAACCACAGTCCAGCATGTCACACTCTAGCTGACAACTAGGTGGCACAACAGCATGAGAAAGAAATGGCTTTCAGAAATTTCTGAAACCATGAGCTCCAGTTTTGATTTCAGCTGTGAGTGAAAAGAAGTCATCCTTGGGCCAGATCTCATCACTATATGAGGCAGGCAGCAATTTTCATTTTATAGGAAAACCAGAAAGTTTGTAATTGCTTCAATTTAAAACAAAACAGAAAGAATAAATGTTTTCCACAAAAAAGGGGAAAAAAATAAATACAGGACAGATCAAAATACTTTGTTCTGCTTTTTTTTCCCGTTCCCTGTTTGGTTTTTTGTTGTTGTTGGTTGATCGTTTGTTTTTAATTGAAACTAAAGGTTATTCAGAATGGCAAACAAAGATATTCTGTTAGGGGGTGGACCACTTCCACATGCTCCAGCTCCATTAAAAAAAAAAAAAAAAAAAAAAAAAAAAAAAAAAAAGAAAAAGGTTTCTTTCTTCTTTCAAATAAAATTTAAGAATATTGACAGGCTTCTATGACTTGGATAGATTTCAATGGAAAAATAGCTCTTCAGGAAATTCCCAAAGAATTCTACAAATTACCACAAAAATGCAACATGTTTAACAGCCTTACATCTGGGGAAAAAAAAAAAAAAATAAAAAAGTAGATGGTTGCATAGGAAAGCCCATAACCTGGCTCTGTGCACTTTTCCTGGATCTAGACTGTGTTTTATCAGTTCTTTGCTTTCAGGAAACCCAAATTCACACAACACAGACCCAGCAACGAATAAAACCACACTCTGGAGAAATTCCGCTTGGGAACACCTGTGACCCCATCAAACCCAAGAGGTGCTTGGGAACAAAAGTGCGCATATTGCACCTTCTCAAACTACTTGAAGTTATTTTCTTACCTCACCAGAGACCCAAGCTTCTCCAGGTTACCTACCCTGAAATGATTCTCCCGAATAGACCCTTTTGCCACATACATTCTGCTGTTCTCTGCTTTCAACTGCTCATAGAAAGGCTCCTCCAAGATGAAGCTGTCAATAAGGTCACAGCCAACATACAGGTTGTAGTTCTCCCCTGTTATTTGCATGGTGAGGTTCTTCCACTGTGAGTCAGCAAGGTCCACATCTTCCAAGGAAATCACGTTCTGGAAGCCATCCACCCAATAGATAAGGTCCAGGGTGTTGGCACGGCCATTGGAAATGATCTCAAATTGCCTCTCACTGATGCCAGGACCCTCTAAGGCAAGGATAGTGCCTCTAGATTGCCTGTCCTGTCTCAGGGTGGCTGAAAGGATAAAGCCCTCATTCTGCCGTATGAGTTTGACAATCTTTTTTAATTTCTCTGGTTTACATGGAGGTATATGATCAAACCGAATGAAACGATATGCTGGCATAGAGGGATCTGGACCCCGAAACAATTTTGCTCCAACTGTCTTTCGGTTTATGTTACTGATTTGAAGTAAGTCAAAGGTAGTCTCCTCTTCCTTGTCACCATCTGAAAGAGTTAACAGCGTGTGACAATATGTCTACAAAAAGTCTCAAAAGAAACAACTCTACACATTATACGTAGTAACTGCAACTACATGACAGATTTAAGGATCAGCAGAGTAAACCTAGTAGTTTCCTACTTCCACAAACAGAACTGTTCCTACTAGCACACAAGTTAATTGCATTTTCCACCTGCCATTTTCATTTACATGAGAACTCTCTCCTTCAATGCCCATAGGCATAAATGTTTGGTTATATAACTAAATATATGGCTATACATTTTATAGCACTTTAATACACACTTGCATATACACATATATGCTGTATACATATGCCTACACAGGATGCATCTTACAATATTTTTAATATATATGAATGGATAAGAAAGTTGATCCAGTTTCTATATTTTGACTATCAGCTAATAAAAATCAAAGTATGAGGAGCCATATGGCCACATGACAACAGGAAGCAAGAGATTTGCTTTTTAAAGATTCAGGCCAAGAAGTCAGAAGTAAATGAGGGTCTGGCACTGTGCCAGCTTATACTCTACTTATATTTGACCTGTAGAGGTCTATTTCTCTACCTCTATCTTTTTTAAAATGCTCCTCAGACTCAGTGATTTTGTTTATATGTTACTTTCACCACACATTTCCACTGGAGAGGAAAGTATAATAGGAATTATTTCTGAGATTATTTATTTATTGGGTAGATTATTATTGGAGAAACCTCATTTAGCAGTAGTAAGATGTACCTACCAAAAATTCTGCTAGGAACTACTATTCCAGACACTTCTAAAAAAATCTGATATTATTACTTTGCCCACTGTAGCTCAGATTAGCAAGTGTTCTACACCAACTTTTAGCTTTGTAAGTTACTATATATCTAGTTAAGAAGTGTTAGAACTTACCCTGAGCATTTGAGGAAACCCACAGGGTTATCAAGATAGCAAGCCACAAAAGCCCACTCCTCTGCAGCATAACTCCTATGAATAAACCAAAAAGTGGCAAGTATTAGGGAGATAATATTTATCAACAACAAATATTTTAATTCACCTCATGAAATGCCATAAACAGAACTCTCATAAGAAACTATACACATAAAATCTGAATTTCTATCTTGTCTGATTCTTGTAATACTTATTTTGAGGTTACTCTTTATGCCAGAAGTAAACTGTGACATCAAGTGAAGGGAAGAGGAAACCTGGACAATAAAACTCCTTTTATGTAAATACCCTTAATAAAAAGGGAATGGCATACAGAAAACATACAATTTTCTCCACAATATTTCAGTTGCTGGCACAGGGTCCACATGACACCATTACAAGATGGAGCATAAGCTGTATCTTTATTTTGGAGCACAATGTTCAGCTGAAATTCCCTATAGGAAAATGGGATCTCACTATATGCTGGCTTTGGGTACTAGCATTACTTTTCAGTACCTTTTTCAGTGCCATCATACAAACTCCTCTCTCCTTTCTGTATATGTATATATATATATAAAATATACATTATTTATCCATTCTTCCATAGCTAGATAAAGTGCCTTTTAACATGATGGCACTTTTGCCCTGAAGCACTGTGCAGTTATAAGCCACGTAGCTGCATCTCCAGATGTGCTTGCACTCAAAATGAATGGAGCAGATGGCATTCACTGGAAGATGCAGGC
>NW_009938159.1:2575-30901 GCF_000696875.1 Nestor notabilis | reverse complement strand
GGCGGCCCAGGCCCAAGCTGCTGACGGCATTGCCGAGGCCTCTGACAATTGAGGGTCCTCCTCAGGGTGACAGCGGCCCGCGGGGAGGCCCTGCAGCTCCCGCCGCCATCCTCACAGCTACAACACCGTGTTAAGCTCCTGTGCACACATGCGGCTTCTCGCCCACAGGCTGACTAACGGTGCCGTGGGAGGAAGGCTTTGGGTGCGACGGGTAGGAGAAAATAATAGGCGGTGTTTGGGTTTTCTCGCTCTCTCTGTCAGTGATTGCAATAGTAGTCGTGTGGGCTTGTAGAGGGAAGGCTGGTGCTTGGAGTCAGCCGGTTCAAAGGCAGTGGCAGCCCTCCTCATGAGAAGTCTTGGACACATTCGGGCTAGTCAGAATGTGTCTCTAATGGGCTCTCCTGTTTCGTCCATCTTCACATTCTTCATCTCAGCAGTCTTTTTTCCAGGGGTATGTGGCTACTGAATGAAAGTGTGTCTCTAAATCTTAAACCAAAGGTCATGTTGTATGTTTACTATTATGTTTGATTTATACCTTGACATAATTTAGAGCCTCTTACTTCAGTAACATTGACTATGTTCCTTATTCAGGCTGGAGAAGCGAAGGCTACAGAGACCTTAGAGCAGCCTTCCAGTGCCTAAAGGGGGCTGATAGTAAAGGTGGAGAGGGACTTTTTACAAGGGCATGCAGTGACATGAAAAGGGGCTTTAAGCTGAAAGAGGGTAGATTTAGATGAGATATTAGGAAGAAATTCTTTATTAACGAGGTTGGTAAGACACTGGCACAGGTTGCCCAGAGAAGCTGTGGCTGCCCCATCCCTGGCAGTGTTCAAGGCCAGGTTGGACGGGGCTTTGAGCAACCTGGTCTAGTGGAAGGTGTCCCTGCCCATGGCAGGGGGATTGGAACTAGATAATCTTTAAGATCCCTTCCAACACAAACCATTTTAAGATTCTATGATTCATGAACATCTTTATTTATGCAGCGTCTCTTTGGATTCTGTAATGACCCTGTAGCATTAGGTCATTGGCTTTGTGTCCTAATTTTCTCCAGTGATCAATATTATATTAAAAGATGCTATTAGGTATATACTGCTGTATGAAAAAATGTAGGAAGGCCAATTCCTATACTTCTTTCTGACGAACGAATTTAGCAAATTTGCCGTGATTTTTAGTTCCTGGATATAAGAAGCACAACTGTTTTTATGACGTATCTATTTGTGTCAAACTATTTAGCAAACGTCCTCTAAAATACGTGTTTACCAAGCAGTGAGTTGTGCATTAACATTCACTGGGGGAAAAAAAAAGAAACCAACCCGAAACAACACACCACCCTACATTAGCATAAAATAAATAGATGCCTTTTAACTGAAAGTATCAACTGTCTTTGATCGCACCACACAGAGGAAATTTAGCCGGTGAAATTATTAGCAGGATCCAGCACACTGCAGAGTTGGTTCTCTTATACCCTTCAAAATGCTTAACAACTATTTCGATAGATGTCTTAGCTCCAATAACAGCATCCAATAGCTGTTGCTTCTATTGTATGTTTTAATACATGATTATATAGTGTCCTGGTTGCAATCTTCTTGCAAAACACATAAGCGGTTACATCACAGCAAAGGATGTTTCACCACTATTGCAGGGGTGCCATGTCTTGACTGTTTTTATGAACCATAATGATATACCATCTCTTAGATTGTAAGTGAAAGATTTCAGCTTTTGGCTGATAACAGAGCAGGAATTTGGATAAGTAGAATCTAAATGTTCAATCTGGACTGAATAGCCGGGATCCTTCGTTTAGTGGCTGTACTCTTTTCAGTGTAATTGGATCACAGAGGAGAATTTGCTACTCATCCAACAATACAATCAAAACGTAAAGAAAAGTACCAAAGTAATGGTGAAAGGGAGTTAATATTTGGGGCCCAAATGTCAATGTGCATATTTAATTTTGTGAAGGTGATTCTTAGGGCATGGTGCATGCAACAGCATTTGCAAAATCACGAGCTGTTTTCCAAATAGTAAAAGAAATGCTGTAACCTGGAGAAATTAGTTCAGATTAGGTAATAATGTGTTTCTGGGCATGTACGTATATATTCAGTGAGAAGGAGGGAAGGTAAGTGACATATTCAGGGTTACAGAGGAGACCTGGCAGAATACGCTCTATAAAATGACATTCTTTATAAAGAATTTTTAAATATCAGACAATGTAATAACCACTATGGATAGACAGGATTCTTGGAAAACTGGCCACTCAGCCAAACACTAGTATAAATACTCTACCCTAAAAAAATGTCACACAAAGTAAGTTTGGTCCACTGAAAGATCCTTTTGTGACCTACAAGAGCAAATTTTGTCTCGAGGAAAAAGTATTCTTAGTTTTTTTTTTTTTTTCTTATGACTTCTAATAAAGAACAATAAGCAGCCTGTCTTCTTTCTTTCCACAGAGGAGCAGGGGTCATCACGACTTCTGGATTAGCATAGATTGGGATTTTCAAGAATTAAAAGTGAGAAAATTGATATGATGCAGTTTTCTGATCTAAATACTCTTTGGAGGATCTTTCATGGAATGTGCAACATTTTCTAAGGTTAGTCATCCAAATCAGAGCTAAATGACAGGCTTAGTTTTTCAGTAGTACTAATTACCTATGATTTTCATTACATGGACTGAAATTAGAATCATAGACTTGTAGAACAGCCCAGGACTCTTCTATGGTGAAGGGACCCCAGAAGGCATCTTTCAAAAAATGATCTGGTCCGACCTTTTGTGGGAAAGGTAGCCTAGATGAGGTTATCTGTCACCTTGTCTAATCGCATCTTGAAAACCTCCAGTGATTGGTACTCTATCATGTTCCTGAGGACGTTGTTCTAGTGAATGTTTGCTCTCACTGTAAAAAAATTCTTTCTTACATCAAGATGTAACCTCTACTGGTGCAAATGGTGCTTGTGGCCCCATGTCTTCACTATATTCACAGGAGTACTGTGATGAAATCACTCTTGAGCCTTCACTTCTCCAGGGAGAACAGAAGGTCCCTTCTGAGCCTTCTCCAGAGAGAAGAGGTCTAACTCCTTTGACGTCCTTATGGGGCATGTTCTCCAACCCTTTGACCATCTTTGTGGCCCTCGTTTGGACCCTCTCCAGCCTGTCCACATCTTTTTTGAGTTGTGGGGAGAGTTAATGAATATATATATATATAGAGAGAGAATTAGATCTGAACTGAAGTAGACACTTTAAACTGTTTTTTGTTTCTTGCTTTCACTGTATGGTTTCACCTAAGAAATAAGTATCTAGAGGCAGTTTCCAGTCGTATGCAGCAGCTGGGTTTGTCCACAAGATGGCTTTACTTACTTCAAGGAGTAATACAATTATAGTAAGTAAATATATAAATATTGTTTCTATGAAGAAAGGTCTTTACTATTTCTTAAAAAGGAGTGAAATTTATGCATTTCTTGAACACTCATATGAAAATAATTTGTATTATTTTTTCTGATTTTATAATAATAATTTTTCTTTATAAATAATTTCCTATACTATGTAGCTTTTTGAGATTTATAGTGTTGCAAGTTTTAACCAGGAGATAAGTGTTTTTATCAAACTTAAATGCAGTAAGTGCAGTTGCCTTGAGGATGTAACAGTGTCGGAATTAAACAGACCCCAGTGAAATGGACCTGTAAGAAGTTTGATAAGGCAAGAATCTCATAAGCAAGCTTTCCTGGGGCTGGATGTTTGTTCATCTTCTTGTTGCTCTGATTAGTTCCTCAGTGAATGGATACTCTGACTAGAGTTTTTCTGTATTGTTTTTGTGTATCTTGTCAGAATGTGAATTGAGAAACTATAAATTCAGAGCCTGCACTGGGATATTTTTTTCCTAAATTATTTTGGTATTTTCTCGTCAAGATTTTTCAGGACCTCAGTGATTATTAGGGAAAAATGTTGCAGGGTTTTAGGGTTTGTGAAAGAGGAAAGCTACACAGTAGGTGAAAAAAAAATCAGAGAAATGTGTGCTGTGACAAACACTAGATATTTGCAAAACTTCTGCTGAGGTTAATTTTCATCATGAATAAAGGGCCTAGGAGGTACCCAGCTTCCATCAGATGATGAGCATCTCTTATCTTCTTTGATAGGCACTTGTCAAAAACTCACTTGCTTCCTGTGGGATGAATACTATTATGTTTGTTCTTAAGGTTTGTGATAAACGCTAAACTGTATACATATTGTGCCTGTATTGCCTTACTGTAACATTTCTGAGTTATGGGAAAAGGAAAATTCTCTTCTATGATATATGTTTTTCTCCTTAAAGGCTAGAATCTATGTTACTGATAGAAAGCCTACCAGTAAGCATAGCTACACCAACAAATCTTCTTGATGTGAAATGTATGGAGATTAGGTGAGTCTCCTAACATCCTGCAAATATCTGGAAGTCCAAAGACTTCCCTTGGTTTTCTCTTTGGGAGATAACCTAAACCTGCAGAGTAGTTTCCTTCCTTGTAGTCTGAAAAGCTATGTAAAGGTATAAATATGGTAATTTTTGTATGGTGTGTGAATGTACTGGCTGCCTTTCCTCTCCAAGCTCTTTACAGGACACCCCAGGATATATAACTTCTCCATCCTATAGTCTCTCCTTCCCAACATCATCTCCAGAGCTATGATCTCCAGGAGTAAAAATAGCTTCACAATTTACCTTGATATTAGCATTTTAAATACTAATAATCTGGGGAGCCAATTTTAACTGGTAAGTCAATGCAGTCACCTAGTGGTCACTAGACCTATGGAAATCTCAGCTATGTGAATCCCATGAATTATTTTAGGATCATTCTTTAAAGCTTCTGTTTCACTGATAGATCTGTAAATAAAAAAGCAATTAGGGAAATTATTTTGGACTGCAGTAAGTCCTTCTAGTTTCTGTAACATGCACAGACACAAGAAATAATAATGCCTCTGTTTTCACAGAACAACTCCAACCTTCATCACAAATTTTATATGCCATTTTTACTTATTGGTTGCTTGAAGATTCTCAAAGTGGGACCAAAATAAGGCTTATAGTGGGAATTCAGCTACAAATGTGATAGTTGTAGAGGAACAGTTATCCAAATCTAATTTTATCAAATCATCTCTCAGTCATCACCATGGTATTTTTTTGTGCCTTGTCACATCTGAGCATGATAGCAGGAAAACAATTTACCACTTCTCTATGGAGAGCCTCTTTCTCATAAATACTGTAAACAATTTGCAGCTCTTAAAGCAGGATTTTACTTTGTCACTGATAATAAAAGAATAAAGGATTTAGGTTTATTAAAAGTACCATTAGTGCCACTTGTATTAACGTTGCCTTATAGGTCCGATTGTTAGATTCTCTTTTGCAATGCTTCAAATCATGCAAAATGGGATTTGGGCTAAATTTCACCTGCTGAAGTCTATTTTGACACGAATGGTTTTGTTTGTTGTAACTTCCAAAAAGTACCTCAGCCATTTTCACGAAGAGTTTAATGAGAAACATAGTGTTACAAGTTAAAAAGATCTTGTCTTTCAGAAGGACTAGTAGTTTATCACTATTGAATCAGTCGTGATAGATCTTTCTGCTTTAAGAGAGGTGATTACCAGTATATAGAAGACATCTTAAGCAATGACAGAGTAGACAAGCTTAAGGGAATTTACTGCAAGTACCAAAATAAGATAAAGTAGGTCAGCTTGCTTGAAAACTGGGTTCTGAGCAAATGAAGTAAGAAAACAGTTAGAAAGAGATTTAAAATGCAAATTGTGGGAGAAGGCAATTTTCTGTGGTACTGTATAAAAGGAAGGGTAGAAGCAAAGCAAAGCAAAGCAAATTGGAGTTTTTGTATACTTAGCAGTGTTATCAGATAGCACAATATGCTATTGTCAGAGGCATAACTGTTGATTTCTCTGTAGCGTTTAGTTTGTTGCTACCCCTAAAGGAATTTGAATAATAAACTTATGAGACTCCCAATGATCTCTCTTAAATGCCTTTGTAAAGATTTCTTTAAAAAGTCTGTTGAGCTATGTTTGAATCAGGTGTTTGTAATATTTTTTGTGTTATGAATATGGTTTTTGCCCTCAGAAAAATCTGATTAAATCTGACCAAATAGGAACACTTTAAAAACTGTAACTTGCACAGTCTGAAGCACAGAGCAGAAAGCCATCGCAGCTTTCTTCTACGATGAGGCATGGTCCTCCTTGTTGCAGACCTGATCCAGGCAGAGGGAAAGGACGAGGTTTCAGGAACACTTCTATTAAAAGACCAATCCTATGTTGTGTCTGAATAATGTATGTATCTATTGCATACCACATTTCTTTCAAGTCAGGGAAGCGTGCTTTTTCTGTGCAACCTCAATTCATTCCCATATAAATATTCATTGTGATGCAGTCTTCAACTTCAAACAAACAACTTCTTCAGACTAAGCTGTTTGTTTTGGGGACTCTCTGCTCTTCATGTGAACAGCCAGCAGAGCTGTAAAAGAAGTCTCAGCTAGCTAATAGGGACTTCTGGAACCTTGTGAATAATTGGGGAAAAAAAAATATTTTTAGAAGATTTTTTTTGTTATTGCTTTAATGCAAAAACTGAAGTAAAGCAATGTAATAGGAAACTGAGATGAGCTGATGCATAAATGGAGATCACCATACAAACTTAACTTTAATTTCAATATTAAACAAGTTAGTCTTTCCATTTCAACTGAGGATCAACCTAAACAATATGTTGAACAATAGAATCATAGAAAAATCTTGTTTGAAAGTGAACTCTGGGTATAATAGTTTGAATATGCATTTTGGAGGCTAAGAGGGGAAACAATATAAGCATAAATAGACAATAAAATTTGGTCCATAAAATAATTATTTTCTGCAATGCATTTTTTCCAGTGAAAACTGACAGAATTGTTAAAATCAGAATCTTCTATCCATAAAGTAAATTAGAGTAAATCAGGACTGTCAGTCCCTTCCAAGACTAACCACTTAACAGGACTGAAATAGCTTGCACCAGGGAAACCAGTGAAAATAGGAAATATTTAATCAATCCTTATTTTAGAAATCAAGAAGAAAGATCAGGAAGGAATATTAGCCAAAGAGCACCATTTATAAAAATATGTTGAAATGATGTTTGTCTTAGGATAAAAATATTGAAGTAGTTTTACAGAAGATGAGATAAATGTTCATGGATTTTTATGGCTAACAAAGTTAATTATAATTTCTTTTTACTGAGAAATCCACTCAATGGTGGAAACCCCAGAGCAATATTTGTAACTGTTATAATAATTTCTTAGTCCTGAGTTTTCTAGATTCCCAGTACTAATTTAATTTAATTGGCCTGTGCATTAACATGGAAGAAGCTTTCCCATTCCTTTTTTCCCTTGTCTTACCCTTTTTCATTTCTTGATTCATTATCAAGGAAATAAATTTGGAACCTGAATTCTCAGCAGCCTCTACACACTTCTCAGTACAGGCACAGCAGAAAAGTTTGAATACCTCAAGAAGCATGGCCTCTTCTGCATTTCTCATTGCTGAGGAGAGACTGTCCCTTTCGAGCAGCTTTATGCCAAACCCAAAATCTAGACCGATACAAGCTTTCCTCTCCTCACAGAAAGTAAACAGAGAGGATCATCTGCTTTTCTCATCTTCTGCTTTTCACTCCTTTCCAGCTTTCACTCGTTGCTTTGAATAGAAATACCAGGCAGCTTTCAAGAGTATGAATATGTTTAAAGCCAAAGTACTACTAAAAATAGGCTCTAACTAGTCGTACTGGCTTGTTAATCCTCTGTGCATGCGTGGTTATTCTTCTGGACAACATACATTCCCTTGCATTGCTTAGTTGCAGGGAAATGTATGCTGGCAATGAAATTAGCATTAGATTTCTACAGTTTCTCATGAGGTAGAAGTTTTCAGCCTTACAAAAGGTCTCCCACAAATTAAATCCTGTAAGTGACAGTTGTTAGTAGCTGCTTTCTGGCAAGCTAGAACAAAGTCTTTCATCTTTCAAGTTTTTATTTTAAAGAGTTTATACCCAGGTGACACAATGGAGAGACAGAAAGGTTTGGCAGTATTTTATGAAAGATTTTTATTAGATCTTCATGCTTATTATTAAATACTTCTGCAACACTAAAGTGCTGTAGAGTCCGTGAATACCACATTTTCTCTTGAATAGATGCCTGCTTACGGCTGAAGTTCATTAACACAAACTTACGTAGCTATTTGATAATTTTTATTTTTTATGTGCTAGTAGCAGAGACACTGTGAAGATGTGAAAATATGCACAGAACATTATTTTTAAGAATATTCAAAGGATCTTTATATTTAGAAAAGAGAATCAAATTACAAAAAAACCCAATTACACATAAGCAGCTTCAGAGAAGCATTTAAATCTCTATGGATAATAAATATAATCAATATATAATTAAACCCATACATATTTCTACCCTTAAAGATGGCTTTTACACCTCAGTTTCATTCTGCCTTAACTTACAGTGTTACTTATTTCCATCTGATTTCACTTAAGATGTCTTAAAAAGCAGTGTAGTGACAAACAGAGCTTTCTGATTGTATAGCAACAGAGTTCTACTTTCTGTATATTAGTTTTCCTCCAGTGGCTGTTATGAGCAACTTCAGGTCCAGCTTGAGACAGATTTAATTGAGCATTACTTAGACTGGGACGTACAGCAGTACACTGCAAAATATTATACCTTTATTCAGGCCTTAATGAAAGCTTTAATGTTATTAAAATGCAAATGTAGAATTCAGTCATTTTCCTAAAGGTACATGTGTTGGTTCTTAATGTAGAGTCCATAAGTTTCAGTGTTGTTCTCTTGTCCTAGATTATGCAGATAATCAGGCTAGCAAGACCCTGAAACCAGGGCGGACAGGGAGGAAAAGATGGGTGTTGGCCATGTGGGTTTTAAGACTAAAGTTACATCACTCACAGTAAACTTGCAGTGCTAGCATACATATGCTGGATATGGTTCCATAGCGAGAATTAGGAAGGAGCTGAAGATCAGTACTTAAAAAAATCCTGTGGGTTTCTTTTTTTTTTTCTTTTTTTTTTCTTTTTTCTTTTTTTTTTTGTTTGTTTTTTTTGTTTGTTGGTTTTTGTTGGTTTGTTTTTTTTGGGGGGGCGGGGGTTGTTTTGGTGGGGTTTTTTTAAGCCCTGTTTGCTGGGCTATTGTAAAGCTTGTTGGATGTAATTTGAATACTTATTGTCAAAGCCAGAATCTTCCATCACACTGCTGAATGTGTGATTTATATTCTGGGGAAAAAACCCCAACTTTAAAATTGTGTTATCCTGACTGGCAGTAACCACTTTACATGCTGTTATTAGTGGTTTCTTCTAATAAATAATGCCACCTTAGAGTAAAGCTTTTGTAAATTGAAGGAGATAGGACTATACATGTGCATTTTTCTACAGTGGGTTAATGACTAAGTCCAGCACAATGCCAGCCAGTGCAAGCTGTGAATGGCAAGGAAAGTAATTTCTTTAGTAAGGTTCTATGTTCCTAGTTGAAATCTCTAGGCAGACCTTATTCTTAGTTGGAGATTATTCTCTCTCTGAGGCAATAAATTCCTTTACTTCAAAACCACCATGCTATCCTTGTCTTTCTCTCTTATTTCTTTTGATGCATAAAAAAATACATTACGGAGTGGAAGTGCCATCTGCAAGATATTTTCAAAAACCTCTACAGAATGTCCCTTCGTGTTCACACTTTTCTCTCATTTTGATCACTTACGTTGTGCTGTACAACATAAATACACAGCCTTTTCCAGAAATATGCCCATGTAAACCATATAAATATAGTGCCATGTTGCACTTTTTAATTGTGCTGGTTAGAATTCAGTCTATTTAGATGAATTAATGGGTCGCTTAATTTCTCAGCAAGCATTGCCTCTTTACAAGCGCATTTACATGGAAACTCTTGTGATAATGGGAGATTTTGCATAGGATGTATCTGAGACACTGTTGTGATTTAAATGAAGGCAAAGCAGTTTCTTTGAATCTATCATGGTATCCCTAAAATAAGGGGGAAGAGGTCAGTTCATCCACAGTCTACTGTCACTCTAAAGTGGCTGGTTATTGTCAGAAGTCCAATATATGTTAATCCTATTGTTAGGTCTCTGCAAAGTAGCATCATGGTACTGTATCCTTCCATGCATGTTTATATGAAATGCAGCAAATAGTCTATGAAGGAAGTTCATAACGAAGTGTGAATATTTCTCAAGTTCATGACTAACTAAAACCACCATGCCACTTGAGAACTTAATGTTTTGTACTGGGTTTAGCCATGCATGGAAATAATATTAACTGCCTGTTTGGTAAATGTCATTCTTACGCAAGGCCAAGTGAACTTTAGCATTTGCAGAGTAGGAGCTGAATTGATGGGCTGGGTTAAATGTAGTAATAAGGAGGGAGCTGACCCTGAAAAACTGATGAAGGGTTGGTCTGGACCATAAAATAAAGAAGGGGCATTTGGTGCTGGCTTTCCTTTCGTGGAGGCTAGCTAACGACATTGAAGTTACATGAAAAGCAGGGCCTAGTGTCAGGCAGAGCCAGCCAGTATTAGCTGAATTTGCAGGAGAAGAGAAAGCTGACAGCAAAAGGTGGATATGCAATTGTTACTGGTCATTTCTGTCAAGTGCTTTTTTCTGTAAACCTTTGTGAACTGCGCCATTTACTTTGTATTCAAAGGCTTCTGTGAGGAAAGTGGTGTCTGTGCTTAAGCTCTCTGGGTCAGTTGGCATTGGTGACATAAAGGAACATTGGATGATACTTCTGGGGGAACCTCAGATAGGCAGGAGAATGGGGAGCACATCAAGTACAGAGAAAGCTTGTGAGAGGTGGGAGAACTGTGTTATTGCTCCCTCCCTGCCCCCATCCCCTTAGAAGCAATATGTAATTTTGTGGGTGGAGCCTCTGATAAATGAAACTCCACCATCAACAGCTACTAAGGGAGAGGGCATAAGGCTGTTTCTTCTGTTCTCCTTATAGCTCAGGGTTTTTTTGCTGCAGAGAACAAGGCTGCCACAGGGAGCAGTAACACGTATCTTGTTGCTGTGTCAGTGAGGTGACTTCTCGGCCTCTGATCACTGCTCAGGACCAAATCTTGTCATTGTGGAGTTGTGCCACGTGGGTGTGTGAACCAGGTCAGAGGCAAAAGACTCCAGGGTGCCAGCTGCTGCTGGAGTGATCAGAAACCTCTGCTTTTGGAGTGGGATTGCTTTTGGCCAACACGTTCTGAGTTCTCAGGACTGTCTTTGATCAGCTTGTAACTTATACAAGGAAAGTATAGCTTGTAACTTATACAAGGCATCTGGGGACAATTTCAGCTAACACTGGGAAACCTGTTAGAAACATTAAGAACAAATGTTGTTGTATACAGTGCGTTTGTAGTAAAGATGTCTGCGTATGGCACCTACGGACACTGTGAGGATTTTGGGCCCAATTCTCAATTATTCCTATAGTGCATTTAGCATACAGCGAAATGAAAAGATGAATAGTACTCTCTATTGCCTTTTTTGGTGGTGTCTGGCAAACTTAGTTGGGCTATTTAGACATTCTCAGCATACAGTACCATAATATTTGCAATGATGTTAAAAAATGAATAGTTTTGAAATACGTAACTTACAAGAACTTAAAACATAAAATCCCTATTACTTTAGTAAAGAAGTAATATTAATATTTATTTCCTTAAGTTTATTAATAATGTAATTATGCATGATGATATATAGTATGACACAATATTAAGTACAGCTATCATTACTTCTGACATTTAATGTATTACTTATTAATTGATATAATAATGATTTAAGTACTATAAAAAAGTCAAATCTTGTACCCATCTTGATGCCACCTTTTATTTCTTGTTGTTGTCATGACGTGCAACCATTAATCCAGGATTTGATTTCCTCAGTTTCAAACAGATATGCAAGAATAAGGCACGCTAACATACGCTGCAAAAGAGAGCAGAGTAGGATAGCTGCAGGTTTTCAAACCTTGTACATACTAAAAGATGGTACCAGAAAAAGTGTTTATTTTTATTTTAGAGAGGAAGTTAAACAAACTTACTCTCTGTTACACTTTGGAACTTTGCCTGTCTCAGTGTTGATGGAGCGACAGGCACCCTGCAGTCTTCCTGGAGCAGCAGCAGGGCTCTGAAGTAGGGGGCATGATCCTACATGGAAAAGAGCTGCTGGAATTCTGCTGGGGCTTGTTTTGGTCTTGCTCCGTCCTCTCCCTATCCAACACAGAATGTGAGTTTTGTGTCAGAGAGAAAAAAACCCCAGATTTTGGGAGGTGCTGTTTGGCTGGCTGTGAGGCCTGGGCTCTGTACTCTGCTCAAGCAGTCATACAGGTGATGCAGTGCTGTTGAGGCCATTTCTCTATCCTAGCTTCCTTCAACATTGATTATCTTATCTTTCTTGAATTGTCAACTACTGGCACAGGTATGTCCACCTCAGCCCTTGAGGTTGTATGGTGCACCACATAGTGTTGTTGACAAAACCTAGGGATTGTATCATGACATAATATGCCATATAAGAGCATCTTAATAGTCACTTTGTTACTGGAGTGAAAGAACAGGGTTAAGTACACACCTTATTGCCCCAGTTGCTCCTTAACTGGTGGAAAGAATCAATTTCTGTTTGTCACATCCATTTATTCATTACAACACGTTGATTATATCATGTGCAGCATTTTGATCTGTTTCTGTTTCAAAATGATGTATTTTACTTGGTGGTTTGTAGCTTCACCAATATGGTTATTTACAAGTAATGTAACTGATATACTCTGACCTATACCCAGGTCTAAGAATAGAATTTACAAAACCTTGTGCTTTGTTAACTCAGTGCTCTACAGTGCTGGTGTAGTGGATATTCCTCTTCAGTATATTGCCATTCTGTCGATCTCTGATATGGTATGCTAAAAAATAGCAATTATACTGAAAGAAGCTATGTGAGTGAGATCCAGCAAAGAAAGTTAATTGGCCTGGGTGACTACAGAATCTACTAGATACATGTGCAAAATTTAGAATCCATGTTTAAAATTAGGTAATTAGGTGGGATTTTTTTTGGTTGTGGATTAGCCAGTTTAGCTTGAGTTTCCTTTCATGCTCACATAATTCCAACATCAGTTTCATGATGATAGTCTTCTGCATATGCTTGGTAACTTACCAAGGCTGTGAGAGTTTCTCAGTAATTCCCATGCAATTTAAAAGTAGTCTTTGACTTCCAGTTCCACTATCTGCCTTTAGAAACTTCAACAACATGATGGAGGATGTAAGCAGCAAACAAGTAGGAAACTAAGCAGGAAGAATATTGAAAAAGTGTACTGGGAGTTGCTATTATTAAAGAACAAGTGGGGAGAAATATTTATTTAAATATGTCGTGCCTAATGGTATGACTCAGGCAACAGGATTTAACTGTACATTTATCCTGGTTTTGGCTGGGCTAGAGTTAATTAATTAACACTCAAATAAAAGTCATTGTGTACTTATTTGGTCGATCAACTTCATCCATCCAAATTGCCAATATTAATATGCTGTGAATGTCACATGTCTTTGAGGATGCCCAGATGTAGACAAGGAAGAGGGAAGAAGGTGACAGTATGTTTATAGTAAAAGCACATTCAACCCTTACCCTGTGCGAATTTCGGAAAAAATATTTACTATTGTTCTTTAGGTGAGTTACTAAATTTATTAATTTTGAAAGTCACCACAACTTTTATTAACTTTACATTATATTTTGAATGCATACGTAAATACTCAATTTTTTAGAGGTCTCTCAATATTCAGATTTCTCCCATGCATTATAAATATAAAATGGTATCTAATTCTGTATCTGGATTTGGGCTGATACTCCAGGTGTAAAACATTTTGATCCTAGTTTTCCTACTTACACAGTTGAAAATATGCCAGTAACTACACCAACTGAACTTATTTGAGATACAAAAGACTTAAACCAGTTGAGATCAGAACTGGAGAAACCTGCTGTTGCTAGCTAAACAGCAATTAAAATCCACACAGGTAGGAAGATAAAGTTTTAATAAGAATAACCCAACAGTATTCAGTTGATGACTATATTGACAACTTCTTAGATGAAAGCCAATGATTTTCTGTGGTTCATTGATTTTTGTCTCTTGTAACTTGCCTCAGCAGTCTAGTTAATATTCAGAAACATTAGGTTTTTACTCTATTATTCCTATTTTTTTTTTAATTTAATAACGCAATTTTTCTTTGTGGTAACCCAAAAGAAGCAAGAAATCAAGATTTCTCTTGTAATTGGTAGCAAAACTTTAGCTATCATTACCCAGTATTAAAATATTACTTCCAAAATAGCCAGCCCTTTCCGTTACTACTGTAAAATCTAAAAAAGCTGCACGAGTGTGTTTCTGTTTATGTTCAAATAACACCTTCATGGATTCTCATTGTTGTTTCTCCAACATCTTTACACAGATCATTTACTAGCGGACTTTAGAGAGAAAACGTAGGGAGAGAAACCATTTTCTGTGCAATTATTCTCTGAAGACAGAGAATATCTTTTATGTAGAAAGGGAATAAATGTTTATGAGAAGGAAATTTTGTTTTAAAGTTACGGAGTGGGAAATTAACATCATTAAAACAAGCAGCTTTATCAGTGCACAGAAATAAGTTTTATGATGTAATTTTAATTTAAAAAATGGAAATACAGCCTTGTAATTCAGCTGCCAGAATTTTTGGTCTGATAATATTCTGAATGGGTGACAAGTACTAAAAATAACTACTCCAAGTATTTGTTAACAATGGAGTAAGGCAAAAAGGTGGTTTTGTTCACCTTACCATGTTGATAAGCCCAAACCCCCAGAAACTTCTGAACTGGAAAGTTACATGTCTTGGCTGCTTTGTAGCAGAAGGGGGCAATGTTTGCCTTAGAAAGAGATTTTTCCCTGGCCTGTCAGTCTAACTAAATGACATACCTAATGCTAGAAGCAACACTGAATTCATAGAGAGCAAACAATTCCAGTTTCATAGAACGTCTTCTGTCAGATGCATAATGGATTTTTGATTCCGATTCCAAACCAAAGAAAGTTCTTATTTTCTATACAAATGTCATAGCTTTTATAAACTTCACAATATTAGAAATATGAAGTGTTCTGGGAAGAGATTTTTGAGCTTCAGAGCAGCTATTGGTTCACACTTTTAATGCATTATAATTCATAGTCTCCATTTCAATCCAAGATTAAATGCAACATAAATCTTTCCTCCTTAAATTACTAATGTATCTGCTAAGAAACAAAAAAGAATCTTCGTTTTCCCTTTTTTTCCCCACTGTTATGCATGTATAGTAGATATTTGGACCAACTCACTATAACCATTTAACATAACCCCTCTATATTTGACTATATTCAAAAACTGCCATGCCAGTTCTCAAGAAACATGTGGTTTTGATGATTTGGATGGACTCAAGTCAACATAATGCTGCCAAGCTGGTAGAAAATATCCAAGCAAATAAAAATGTAAAAATAAATAAAAACTAATCACATGTAAATAAATAAATAAATAGAACAAAATTAAGTAGCAGGGGAAAGGACAGTGCTTGTTACACTTGTTTTGCACTACAAAAATTATGAACAAGAGGCAGGGCTAGCCAAAACCTACTGAAAGTAATAGACAAAACTATTTTTCCCCTTGCTTATTACTTAATGTGTGCTAAGCTAAGGATGCTACGCTGAAGAGGTGCACATCATTAAAACAAAGCTTTAATGATGAGTACGAATAAGTTTTGTGATGTAATTATAATTATTAAAATGGAAGTACAACCTTGTACTTCAGCTATCAGAATTTTTAGTCTGACAGTATGATGAATAATGTGTAAAACATTCACTGCTGTGAAAATAATGACTACTGTAGATGAGTAGTTAATGGAGTAATTTTCTGCAATGAAACTATGATATCCATCACATGTAATGAAAAAGATTTCTTCAATTATCTAATTTCTGGATTAATTTGACATATTCATATATACTTTCTCAAAACAGAGAAAGATGGATAGACATTGTTGTATCATTGGGACCATTCAATACTGTTTTAAAATCAAATTCTTTGTTTTTCTTAAGGTTTCATTGAGTAAGTCTCATTTACTAAATGATTTTAAAACCTTAATAGTCCCTTGGCCAGTTTTGCAGCTGCCTGCTCTGTGCCAGTGACTCACACAGAGCAAAGAAAAGGAAGAGGAGGGAGTAGTATTGCCTTCCTCTTGCTCTTGGCACTAGCCCAACATAAAAGCTGCTAGAAAACGATTCTCTTGAGAGAGGAGATGACACAAAAATTCAGTGAGACAGTGCATGAGAGTGAGGAATCCAAAGGGAACTAAATCCAAGGGGAACCCTGAGTGGCATGTAGAGGGGGTAAAGGAAGTTGCTACTTCACCTGCAGAGGAACGAAGCCTGGGAAGAGGAAGAGCAGAAAGAATAAGCAGAATCAGGAGAAATATAAGACTGAGCTTATGTGACTGATTTATTATTTTTTTTAAAATTGTTAAGCTGCAATGTTGACAGTGGGATCTGGATGTTCTCTCAATGTGGTATTCTGTTGAGATCCTCATGAGGATGGGGAATGAACCATCTGTGATTTTTGTTATTTACTGTGAGCAGAAAACCTGAATGTTAGCCTGATATATTTTGAAGCTTCTGCTTTATGATACTACTATAGAAAGAACTCGGAGCACACCAAGGTGAAGACATGGTGGTCCTCTTCCCTAGAAAACTAGGATGTCCTTTTTTTTCTTTTCATAGTCCTTGAGACTGCTGCCTGCTCCTTTCCCTTGGAGAAAGGGCTGCCACCTCAGCTCTTTGGAAGTGCTGGGAGAGTGATTCATGCAGCCAGTGGCTCTCTTCCCTTTGAGCCTGCCACAGTTCTGCACTGAGCAGCACGCTGCCACGGGAGGTGCTCTGTGACAGAAGATGTATTGAAACCAAGGGCTCACAACTTCTGACGAACAATTCCATGGTTCTTTGCATGGCACTGGGTGTTAACTCTGTCAGCTGGCCAAATACGTATTTGAATGATTATACTCTGTGTTCTGCAGAACACGTTCCAGGTAGTTTGAATTGAGAAATATTTTTTTTTTTGGTTTTATTAAATTGTGGTTTCTAAAACAGCCTTGTAAAAATGATTGTAAAAAATGTGTTCTAGCTTATATCCATTCACATTTCAGTGATAGGTAAGTGACCAGTCTCAGCTCTCTTTTACACCATTATTGAAATGCTTTTGAGGAAATAGTGTTTAATTCTAGTTTTCCTTACGCTCCTCAAATGTGTCATACCAGAAATTCCTAAATTATAGCTTATGGGCAATATGGAATTGATCAAACCCAAAACTAGAAAAAGCAATTAACATTAAAAATGTGTTCAAATATATAATAGTAAAGAAAACTGTGAATATGTCAATATATGTGTTACAAAATTACTGTACAACAACCTGTAAGGGAATCCAGTGGAAATTTTGTTAAAGCAGAAGCTTCAGGACTCTTCTTGTTATTTTCAACAGCATTCTCAAGATGTCTCACACTTTTCATACAAAAAATACATCTTGGAGCTAAACTAATTTTTTTTTAACATGACCACTATTATGTCTCAGGATATGCCTGAAATAAGTTATAATAATTTCTGGAAACAAAATACCACGGGCACTGTAAGCCTCTCAGGGTTTTCTAGTTTTAAAACAATTTGTAAATAGCCTCCACATGTTGGGAGATAACATTTTTAAAAGATGTGTGTAACAGAGAAAGCTTAAATCTGCAGTGTCTTTTGATAGTGTATTTAAGGTTGAGGACATGCTTATAACATTAATCTGCAGACTATCTGTACTGCTTATCTATTGGAGTATCTCTTAGCAAGCTGGCTAGTTTGCTTACGGGACAGGCCTCCAGCACATCTACTCTTTGTTCAGGCTAGATTACTTGCAGTCTGAATGGGCTCTGCTTTCCATGACTGGTGAGCTGTTTTCTTGTGTGGCTTTGTGCTGGTGTCTGACAGCACTAGAAGACTGACCTCAGGCAGACAAGTGATCTGATCCAGCACCATTTCTTGAAGGGCCATAGCATTGTCTTCAGGAAGGCAAAATAGACACCCTGTGAGCAGATTGAACCAGGCTGGCTGCAGGGCAAATAAGAACTTGGAAGCAAGGTTTGGGGAATGCTGTTTTTTAGGTCCCTCCTGGCAGCTACCACAGCAAGTACAGTATAGGTGGAGACAGGGAACTCATAATGCAGCTTTCACAAGAAGTAGGATTTTTGCCCACACTTTGAAGATTCTTCCCACTGCACCATAGGAGCCTCTAGAGAAGTAATGCATTTAATCCTGTTTTCTCTTTCCACTTGTCACTCTCTTAAACAGTGAAAAATGTACAACATTTGCTTGTTGATGCAATGGTGGTTTGACTTTCAAATAAATAAACAGTTACAGTGAGCTCAGAAGGCATTGTCTAGTCCAGGTTTTTACATGCTACAGCTTCTGGGAATTTAGTCATAGTTGTTTTTGTAATCTTCCCAAAAAAATGACTAGACCACTTCCTCAGTCCCTTATGCTTGAACTTTCAGAAACTGGGTGAGCCTCAGAAAGTCTAATAAGAAATCGCTTAATGCTGCCTTTTAAAAATGTCATTTTAGCCATTGTATGGTCTGCACCTGCATGTATCTGCTAATGAACTCCTGAACTACATCTTGGCAATATTTACATACTCTCTTCTAGAAGGACTGGCTTCCTCAACTGAATGTAATTAGTAAAATAGTAAAGCTGAAATTTTACTTTCAACAAAATATTATTTTTGCTTAAAACATGTGTGGAACAAAATTTCATCATGGACTTAATGCTTAACGAAGAACAAAAAGAAGAAAGATATTTAATTAAGAATTTTAAGAAATTAGTTTAAAAAAAAAGTCTAAGTACTTTACATGATTTTTCAAAAGCATCGGAGAGTAATAAAAATATTTCATAAGTTTAGGCCATTCATTTTCATATTTAAATACAGGAATTCCCTTTAGCAGGAGGATTTAAAGTTGGATTTTAGGTCTGCTATGCCTATCTGTCAGGGACTATTCTTTTATTCTGTGCCAGTGTACAAATGGCAACATATTTGAGGCTTCAGCAGATAGTAGAGTCTCCCCAGTCACTAGGGCATAAATCTAGTCATATAACTCCTGGTAGCTGTCATGCTGTGGCAAAAAAGAATCCTGGTAGAGTTGATAGGTGCTGCAGTAGGAAGGGAAGTACATTAGCAGGTATGTGGCATTTGTAAATGGGTGAGTGTGTATTGAATTGGGTTAGCCACGGCATGTTTTGGACCACAGCAGCCCGAGTTTCGGAGGCAGCAGCCCTCCCTCCTCACTGTAGTCTCTGAGCATCAGCCTGAGGCATACCAGTCACTGTAAACTGTGGACAGGAGTCACACAGGACAGGATGGGTAACGCCTGTCATCTGCTCTCATTTGAAACTGGATAAGTGCTAGGCATGTAACTGCTTTTTGCACCTTAATTCCTAAGCATAGGTTTGTCTTCAAAACCCTGTAAGCCTTGTATTTTTCTCACTCCGTGGCTTCATCTGTGTAACACTCTGAGACTGTGAGATTTTGTGAAAAACAAAGGCCCTCCATTTGACTAACATTAATTAGACCTTATCTCCTTTTTGCCCTCTGTCAATGCATTATGCTGTAGACTTACTCTTATGCTACACTATTAGGAGAGGGTGTATTATCACCCAAAGCTTCCCCTCCTTTCCCAGCCTGTTGAAAGCAACATTTGCTAAGCAAGATTTTGCGGGCAACAGCATCACAACTGTGGGTTAAAAGGCTAAGAAACAAGGTTTATGTTATTTCTTTTTAGCTCATTGTACATGCATAGCACAGGTGGCCTGCAGATGTGTGGTAAATCTGATCCTCCATTGGCATGTTAGCTGTGGCGTTTGTGCTCAGGCAGCGTGAGTACAGTAAGTCCAATCCTTCTGAGAGTGTGTGGTGTGCAGTTAAATTGTAACTCTGAGGTTTCCTGAACAAATTGTGTTTACCAAGTGTGTGCAATATGACCCCAAGCATGTGAGAATGTGTGGTAACAGGCAGGAGTTACTGAGTTTACCTACTGAACCAATTAGGCTATGACATGTATGGAAGTCCTTGACAAATGCAGAAAACATTAAGAATCTCCTAGGTAAAATTTGTGAGGTTCCACCCAAGAAAATAATCCCAGAAAATTCCTTGCGGAGACTACACTGAGAGTTGTCATGGATATCTTAGTTCTTTCTGTCTCATGCTTAATAGATTTTGCAATTAGCAAAACCTAAGATATCATACACTGGTTAAAAGAAACCCACCCTAGCTGTAAGAAAAGAAAAAGAACATGAGCTTCTTATCATGTCAGATATTGTGCTTTTGAAAGGAGCTTTGCTACAGCTGTCATAGGTGTAGGATGTGAGATGGAGTAGAACATAAGTTTACATAGCAAATGATTGAAACATTGCACTTGTGTGTGTATACATTAATGAGGATGTAAAATAAACTTGAAGATGGTAACACAGAACAGGAGGAGAGGGTATGCTGAAGATCTTATTTTTATTTCTGATGGATTTGTACCTTCAGTGTTGCTTGTCTTTTGGGGAGCTCTGAATCTCTGCAAAGCTGTCACGGTTTGCATGTACTTAATTCTAAACAAAGCTCCTTCCCAGCAGCTGAGAGAAGGAAGAGGGTCCTTTCCTTCAAATTCCATTTTAGGATGTATTTCTTCCATCAGCACTCTTTATCTGTTACTGCACTTCCTTCCTCAGCTGCAGCTGTCTTGAAATAAGCTTTGAATTAACTCATGATTTGGGAAGTACCGAAGTAGTCCCTTTGTTTTCTCCCAGGGCATGTGTGAATCTGTATGCTGGTGGCCTTTTAAGCAGAGACTTAGAAGGATGTTCTACAGGCAGATTTAGAACTTGTCTCCTTTCTTTGCCACTAACTGATATGTCCTATGTGAAATGTATAGATGGTGAGGATTTATTTGGCATTTATATTACAGTTGTATGAAGTGTCCTTGACCAGATCAAGGCTCTCTAGTATAGTACAATAAAAGAGAATTATGTTCCCCGAAAGCATGTATGTGCACTAAAATAAAAGTTGTTTCTCAGGAAGCATGGTAACCCTATATTTTAGGAAACTGACTTACCTGGAATCTTGGAGCCTGCATGTGTGTTATACATGCCTAATGAATAACTGACTGCAGTTCTGTTGTGTGAGCATTTCTTCTCCTCTCTCTATACCCAGTGGGGCAGTGTTTTGTAGCACTGTGCTGAAATAGTTTCAAACACATCATGGTCACTGGTCTTCTTTCCAGCCTTTTTGAGCTTATTCTCCTTAAATGCAATGCTACGAGCAGAGAAGTGGGCTTGGCACTGCTGAAGTGTGCAGTGCCAATTGAAATTTGCCAGTGCGATATAGGAGGATGACAAACTGGCTCAGCAAACGTGAGTGCTCTGCTTCCATGTGAAAAGCTAGTATGCACTAGACAAAAAAACCATTCAGTTGGTTAGGAAATATTGTCAAACTAAATAGTTTCTGGGTTTGTTTTAACCCTGATTGCTTTAACACTGCCCATGGAATCTTTTGCAGTCTACTGAGGTTGTCTCAAACTAGTTGCAGAGGAAGTTTTAACCACATTGCTTTAATTTCTTTGACTTTGACTTTTTTAACGCTAACATTTGCAAATGTGCTTTGGAATCTTCACACATACACATGGGAGATCACATTTCCTAGGAAAATCTTTAGGGTCAGATGAATTTTCCATATGGGGATTCTATCCCCTAGAACCATCCCAAGAAATAAGAACTATCAAGCTAAAGAGAGTGTGTAGATTTGAAATAATAACTTTCTCACTTAAGAAGTGAACAAGTGCTACTTCCTGACAGTGTCTCGCATGTTGAACGTGTTATGCTGTGTTTGTCCTTACTTCTGTGAAAATAAATCAGTTTGAGCAGTTTCTGGTACAGAAAGGTTTGTTTTCAAGCTTCCTTAAAGTTAGTTATAAAGTTTTCTATAAAAGTCGTGAGAGAGTCTTAGCTCTAGTGACAAAGACAGTACGTCTGGAAATGCAGCAAGAAAAAAACAGTTTGTGAGATTTGTGGAAAGCAGCCTTCAGTCACTTGTTCACAGCTTTCTCTTACACCCCATCATAGGAGTGGCACAATGTACTTCCAAGTTCAGTATTATCATTATTGGTAAAATGACAATAATATGTGCTCTTTTCTAGCCATAAAAACAGATGCACTGATAAAGAAGGAAATGGACTCTGTACAAGGAAGTACTTTTGTCTCTGTTTAGCTTTCCTGAATTTTGGTGTGGTGTCCTGAGAATGGTGAGACAGACAGAAAGTCAGGAAGACAGACAGGCAGAATGTCCTTCAGTTTCAGTCCTTAGACCCTTGCAGTGCCAGCTATGTATCAAATGCACACTTCTATATTCCAGACAACATCTGATCTACTTGGCTGGACTCTTTGCAGGCAAGAGAAGGGAAAAATAGTTTTGAGGGGGGAAATCATCTTACACAAACACTCAAACTGACCAGATAAATCTTGTTCTATAGTTTCTTACTTCTTCTCATTGATAATGAAACTTGACAACTAGCTGAGAAGGAAACATTTATACTACAGAGGTTTAAAATTAGGTGCAATGAAACCTCATTCTAGGAATTGCAAGAGGATTATATGAATTAATATGCTAACACTGACATTTACTAGTAAACATCTAAGCATTATCAGGGCAGGGACTGAAAAGCTATAATTTAGATGTAAGTTTTGGTGGTGACTGTAGCAAAATTTGTTTTTTTGTTTTCCTCATTTCTCCTACCAGAAGATTTCTAAAAAAGTAATTATTTGGATGAAAAGAACCTACAAGTATTTTCATGTATGGTTTATTAGTGACTTTCTTCTGGACATAATTATTCTTTATCATAATACTTTCTCTCCTGTATTTAACATCCTTCCCATCACCTTTGTCTTTTTGTGTTTACTGTCAGCCTTCAGTTTTATGGACTAAACAAACTAGACTTTTTGTAGTTGTTCTGAAATACTGCAATCCGTAATTTCCCTAAAGAGCCTTTCCGTAGTGAAACAGCTATCCTGAGGCTGGATACTGGGTGGATCCAGTGGATCCTTTCCTGTGTGTTTTTTTGTTTGTTTTTTTTCCGGGTAACAAGATCTTATTTCATAACATAAATGGTTTTTGTTATTTATTAAATGTTTCTGTAACTCAATTTCTCAGACTTGTATTTTTCTAACATTTTGTAGTCCCGCCCTATGTTTGCACTGAATTATAACTTTCTTTTGAGTGCATTTAACTAGCTATTTTGTATTTGAGGGACAGAATGATTACTGCAAATATGAAGTAGCCAGCTCAAGAAGGCCATTTGTAATGTCCTCCCATTTTAATAGGTTTTGCTTTCAGCACAGTTCATTACTCTTTTCGCTTTAGTTTGAAATGCATTCCAAGTGCTATTAAGTTACCTTTTGTAAAGTTTGTCAGTTGTCCATATAGAACCAAATTTTCTCTGCCTTATCAAGTACAATTATCACAGTAGTTTTATAGTTAACAGTTAATTTTATTTACCTTTTTTCCATATTTTTAACGAATTTCTCTTCTACGTACATAGTATGTCTTGCTAACAGGCCTGCAGTTAGAATGGTACCACATTTCCTTTTTTTGTCAGTAGAGACAGTACATTTACTCGTAAATTTTAATTCCTTCTGAGACCTCCATGGTTCTTAGAAGGATGACAGCTTGTAGCATCATAAGACAACTAACCTGCAAAAAGGGAAAATAAAGGGAGAGAAGCAAAAGATTTTGTGAAGCTGCCTCCTGTCAGTGAATCGGCTCCTTAAAAACCCCATCTGTACGAAATTAAACTCTTCTGTTAGTGTGTTTGTATTCCATTTTCTTTCAATTATTTGTCAGAAAGCTCTCTGTGACAGGTTCATATGAGGAATGTATGGAGGGTTGTGATTATTTGGATTTGCTATCTAGTTGAAGCTGTTATCCTCTGTCTTGGAAGCTGTGCCATCATCTAATATGTAAAAATGAAAATACCTGGCGTGGACAACATGGCATGATTTTTATGAACAAGCCAAATTTTTCTCCACAGAATTTTACTGCAAAGCAATTATATTTCTGCAGTATAAAAATATCTATCACTGCAGCCTGGCTTTTGCTTCCAATTCTCAAAAATGAAATTACATCAAATGTCGGAAAGAGCTAGACTTTTTTAGTTTCCGCCTTCAGTCACTTTCTCCAATGAGTTGGATGAGTACTGTGTAACTGGACTCTTCTGGCTTCTTTTACTACTGAACTGAAGCCAGATCTATGAATTAATTCAGCTTTTGCCTCTTTTAAGATGGATGAAATCCCAGTAGAAGTCCCTTAGCATAAAATTATTTCGTAAATAGCAGTTTAGAGGCAATAGAAATACAACTATTTGGATAATTACATCTCTTCTTGGTAAAGGAAAAGAAAATATTTTAAAGTGAATCACTAGCTGTCGTTTACATTTTTCTGTGTAGAGGCCATTGTTAATAGTCAATGACACTTGGAAAGACAGCAGAGTTGGCTAAAAATCATAACAATAAAATAAAAAAGCTCTTTGAGTAGACTTGTCATTCATCAGTTAAAATGAATTAGAAAAAGACAAAAATACCTGCCAGTAATAGTGCTTGACCTGATTATTACTGTGGAAGCCTTTGATTAACCTAACCGATGCAATAAAAGCATTCATGAAAATCACATATGTGTTTAAAATATAACAGAATAAAGTAGGTTGGAATGGAATAAATTTTCAAATTGCTTTCAAGGACTGGCACCCTCACAATTAAAGCTATTTGGAAGATATATTAAAACCAAAGGATATGGTGCATATAGCTCCTCCCTTAATGCATGAGCATATGGAGATACAAACAGATGAATGAAGTAGGTGTACCTAAATCATTTTGATACTTTATGTAATTTAGGTGAAATATGATTCTATTGCCATAACTTATTCATTCTGGTCTGGAATAGTGTGTCAGCTATGATCTGATCAGTATGTTGGGTTTTTTTGGGTTTTTTGGTTTTGTTTTTTTTTAATAGAAGGCAACTAACTATGCAAACTAATGTAAAAACAAGTTCACTATAACTTGACTTTCCAGTCAGGACGTAATTCATTGTATACTGACCTGTTCTGTAGTCAACATTGGAGCCTTGCTGAACTTCTGTCATGAATTTTAGCTAACACTTTTTCCACTGCTATTATTTCATACCGAGTATTAGATCGTTATTTGAATAGGCAATTCACTGTTAGTGATTTAAAAAATAATATATGTATGTTTTAGGAAGGACGCTTGGCTTCAAGCTAGCACTGGAAGTTATTTAAAAGCCCATTAGCCATAGCCATAAGGGCTTACTTTAAAACTTCCAATAAGTATGTACCTGCTAAAAATACAAATCCAGAACCCTTTTTTTTCCCCAATCGTCTAGTTAAAAAAAAAAGATTAAACAAATGATATTATGCTGCTGGAAGTGTTAGCTGCAGGGTATTGCTTAACAATTGATACACTCCTTAGCACAATATTTTTAAAATCTTTCTGGAAAAGATGTTTCATACTAATTTAAATTTCTGTCTAGACCAGTAAGAAAAATGTGCATGGCCCAGAATGGAAGAGACAGTTTACCCACAGTCCTTGGTCTACTAATGGGTGCTTCATTGTTGCAGTCCTAGAGTATTGGGTAGGGAAGTTGTTAGATCTACCTCCTGAAGGTCTTCTTTTCCATGTGTGCCTTTGTCTGCTTCCCTGGATGTGGCTTTCCTAGCTTTCAGACAGTCTTCCTATGTTGGGACTGCTGAGACAGAATAAGAAGCTGACGTCTCAACCCTCCCCTAAGCAGTTACTTTTCCCCTGATAATGCAAGGTTGTTCATTTCAATTGCTTAGTCATGGTAAATTTAGAAGTTTGGGGGATAGGATGCCAGTACTGACTTTGGGATGCTGTTTTACACCTTTGGAGAGCTTATTGTCAAGAGCATTGCCCTCAGTTTTCCTCCATCCTGATATCTAATTATCCTTACATACACCTTACAGAATAAATGGTTCTCCTTGAAGACAGTCATTCTTTTTACATCCTGGTAATTTACACTTGGTTGACCTAATCGCATCTTTTTTCTTTCCCTTGTTCTTTATTTAGTTATACTACCTGATTTTTTTTACTTGATTTTGTTTTCATATGTTAAACAACTCTATCCTGCCATCACCTTTTCAAAATTGCTCTAATTCTGCCCAAATTTCTGGTGTTCTTCTAGTTAAGAGCCATTTAAGTCTGAAGATTATTTACCAGAGTCAGAGAGTGTGAGGGACAAAGTAAATGCGTAGATCACAAGAAGGCTCTATACAAAGCAGATTGAATCGATTTTCTGTTACCTTATTTCATTACAAATTCCTGTCTAATTTACTGATTTGTTGATTCGTCTAGAATTGTTGTGTAGGTTTTTAAATTTTTCTTTTTTTTCCTTGAATACCTTTGTTTCAGGTAAGATTATTTTTCCCCGATAATGTTACATACATATATACATATACCTGTTTTCATGTTAAAATTTATCTTTGCTTGTTCTGCCCCCACCTCTGCAAAATTTATATAGACTCCACATCTTATGCACTTTAAGGAAGCAAGGAGCAGAAAGTTCTAACTATAAGTCAATGGAAACTACTTAAAAAACCCATGAGAAGGCAGAAAGACCTCTGGTACTATTTAAAATGAGGCAGAGATGATCTGGATCTCAAACAGCAAGAGTGTCCAATCAGAGGGTCACCAAAATGTAAGCCTGGTTTCTGGCCAACTCAAACACAAAAGAAGGTTTCATAAGACGTAAGTAGCACAAACGATTTCTAGTAGAAAATGAAAATGAAACTTAAGACATTTTCCCATTGATTTAAATTTTAACAGGATTAAGTCCTCAAATTATTGTGTCTTATTTCAGGTCCTTCCTTTGCAGTTTGCTCTTTTGTGAGTTGGGAACTACTCATATGGTGCTGTACTGGACATGAAGGTTCATATAGTCTTTCCTTCATTGGTCCCATCTTGTACTGTCCTAGGTGAAATCACTCATATTTTGCACAGAAACAGAAGTTTTTGTTCCCTCTTCAGAAGAGAGGGAATGTTTCACAAAATAGTTGATCCATACATGGCAAAAATGCATTTTCTTTATAATGTCATTTTAAGCTTGACTTATCCCTGCAGCAATGAGAGGGTTCATTTTACATGCGTATTGGCTTTGAGAAACTATGTAACTTGGATTCCATTAATTCTGAATATATTTTTAAACTGATTTTAGAGCTTTGGATTTGGGATTTAGAGTGAACTGTGCATCAATTGGATGGTATAGCTTTAATAAAGGGAAATACAGCCAAGGTACATGAGAGCATCATTAACACAACCATTATGTTTCTGAGACTTGAAAAAGAACACCCAGGAGACTTAACAAGTTAGGAACATAGCTAACTTATTTAAAAGTTCCTTGCCTGTATAACTATGCTTGCTTAACTATATTATTGAGATCTGGACTGTATGAAAAGAGTTTTTTATCCTTGTAAGTCTGAAAATAACATTAAGTATGAGTGAAAAGTTAGCTTTCTTTAAAACTTCTTTCTTTAGTCATCAATAAAGCTGGCTAATTCCCTTTCCTCCGTTTTCCAGGCTTTGAGCAATAAAGAAAGTTATTATCTCTTGGGCTAGTGAAATTTATGTAGGGTAAAGGGTGTGTTTTATAATAGTGGTATTAATTTCACCTCCAGAATTTGTAAATGCTTGAGATGTTTGGTTTAAAGCTTATTTAGGGGCATAAGTGGTATTATTTTATCTAGATAAGGTTCTTAGTATGTGGGCATGGGCTCTACACTGAAGACAAGCAAACCAAATAACAATGGTTAACCATGTTTGTTTTGTTATTTATAGCAACTAAGAATAAAGGAAAGATAAACATAGAGTGTAAGCAATAAATAGCTTGTATCAGAAATAGTGTAGCCAGCAGGCCCCTTGTGCTTAGCTTATTGTTTCCCTGTACTTGGTATCTAAAACACATGTAGATGTGGCACTTTGGGACATGGTTTAATGGTGGACTTCGCAGTGTTAAGCTAATGGTTGGAATAATGGTTGGATTAATTTGTAATTATTTGTAATTTGTAGCATACAAATAATTGATTGATGAGAAGCTTGACGTGAGCTGGCAGTGTGCACTTGCAGCCCAGAAAGCCAACCGTATCCTGGGCTGTATCAAAAGCAACGTGACCAGCAGGTCAAAGGAGGTGATCCTGTTCCTCTA
>NW_009938159.1:0-2172 GCF_000696875.1 Nestor notabilis | reverse complement strand
GTTTCAAGGCCAGGTTGGACAGAGCCTTGGGTGACATAGCTTAGTGTGAGGTGTCCCTGCTCATGGCAGGGGGGTTGTAACTAGATGATCCAACCCTAACTATTCTATGATTCTAAGATTCTATGAGATGATCGCAATTTTCATTGATTCAGTGTTATAGGTCATTTTGCTACTATAAATGCACCATCAGCTAAATATGAATCTGCAGTTCATGATAAAAAGAGACTGTTTAAGGAACATATTTTCACTAGAGGATTTGAATTTTTCAGTGATTTATTCTTTAAATCAGAGTCAGCAACACCAGTGGAGACTGGATTGAGAGCAGCCCTGAGGAGAAGAACTTGGGAGTATTGGTGTATGAAAAACTGAGTATGAGCCATCAGTGTGTGCTTACAGCCCAGAAAGTCAATCACATTCTGGGCTGCATCAAAAGAAACGTGACTAGCAGATCAAGGGAGGTGGTCCTGCCTCTTCTCTTTCATTCACACTTGTGAGACCCCACCTGGAGTTCTGTGTTCAGTCTGGGGCCCCTGACATAAGAAGTATGTGAACCTGTTGGAGCAAGTCCAGAGGAGGGTCACAAAGAGGATCAGAAGGCTGAGGTACCTCTCCTGTGAAGACAAGCTGAGAGAGTTAAGCTTGTTCAGCCTGGGGAAGAGAAGGCTCCAGGGAGACCTTCAGAAGCTTTCCAATACCTAAAGGGGGCCTACAAGAAATCTGGAGAGGGACTTTTTACAAGGGCATGTAGGGATAGGACAAGGGGGAATGGCTTTAAACTGGAAGAGGGAGATTAAGTATTAGGAAAATGTTCTTTACTGTGAGGATGGTGAGGCACTGGAACATGTTGTCCAGAGATTTTGTGCCTGCCCCATCCCTGGCAATGTTCAAGGCCAGGTTTGACAGGGCTTTGAGTAACCTGGTCTAGTGGAGGGTGTCCCTGCCTGTGGCAAAGGGGTTGGAACTAGATGATCTTTAAGGTCCCTTCCAAGCCAAGCCATTCTATGACTCCATGAACTCAATGGATAACCTTTAAGTTTCCTTTCAAGATCATGATTCTTAAATTTTGTTACTAACTGGGTGTTTTTATTCTTTTGTAAAGCAATATTTTATACAGTTTATTAGTTGTCCTTTATTCATCTTAATTTATAAGATACCTCTGTAGTTCCATCAAAAATTTGCTTCCGGATTACTCCAGACAATCCTATTTCCTATAACTACATCTTTGATCTCAATAAATGGTCTCAGAATGCATCTTTAAAAGTCTTTAAACTTGAATGGCTATAACATAAATTATTGCCTCATCTTTCTTGCTGTGGATATTAATCTCTTCCCAGAAGATGTAGTATAAGTTAAACATTCATGGATAAGCTGTTCCCCCAGTAAATTTTAGATGGATTTAAACACTCTTGCAGTGCAAAATTATTATGGAATAATTTATATAGACCTGCACTTCAATATTTCAAAATCTTTAAAGGAGGCTTCAACCATTTTAGTAATTTGAAGCATAGAAGTTTTTCAGAAATATTCAGTAGTGGAACTGTTCTTGTTAAATATGCTGTGGTGTCCCTGCCCATGGTGGGGGGGTTGGAACTAGATGATCTTAAGGTCCTTTCCAACCCTAACTATGTGATGATTCTGTGATTCTATGATTCTAAATAAACCAGAGATTTTCTGCTACATTTTTTCAGCTAGGATTAATTTTTCCTGTAATTTGGTGTAAAATACATGAATAGGTGAACAATAATATTATTTTTCTTTTTTTCCATTCAAATGATGAACGCAAATTTGAGGCTTTAAAATATAAACTAGATGGCATTTTTACATATGAAGACTGATCAGCTTCCTGGGCCCATACTTACTCTTCTATAGAACCTGCATCTAAGGCAGCATCAACCAAATATAAGGCTTCTTCAAACAGGGAGCTCAATTTTCTCTTAAAAACTGTGGTTCAAAATGGTTTCTACTGGATGCAAATGCCATAATAGACCAGGTTCTATGAGTAACAGCCTACTCATGTCCATGGAGCAATAAAATACTTCCATTTTATGCTAGAGGCCTGGTTCAGTGCTTTGGGAAGAACTCTTCAGGATGATATCAATCTTTCTCTTCTGGACAAAGGAGGCTGTAAAAAATATGTTGTGCTCCATAAATCTATATATTATTAATATATAT